>NC_137204.1:12659316-12726816 GCF_960531495.2 Zeus faber
CAGATGTTATGTATACTCATTCAACATGCAGCATGCATCAGCAATGACTTTAACAGTAACCACAGCTCTGACAGACAACTCTTCATTTGAGGTTGGTGTCTGGGCTCTATTGCTATTATCTATTGCTCATGGCGAAGTGTACAGGAAACATAGGCAAACTTAATGCGATAGAAATATAGGCATGAGCTTGAATCCCAGACTAGATAGAAGAGCAGAGCCCGACAGGCCGCTGCAGGTGAGGTGCAGCAAAGCAGGTAGGGCAAGACGGATTGGCTGCTCAAATGGGCCGGCCCATAAGGGCGTAGAAGTGTGTGGCACCGTCAAGTTGTCTGTCAAAAAAAAACGCAACGCCTCAAAGACACTTGATTTGACTTCCAGAATCAGATTAGTCTGAGGAAGCATTAATCGTGCTCTTTTTGGAAGGGATTAAGCTTCCACCAACTAATTCTTATATTTTATTTTTTGCACAGCTTTTATTTTATTGTAGAGAACAGTGGAGAGAGACCGGAAATGGGGGTAGAGATTGGGAGAGACACCCAGGAAATAACCACAGGTTGTATTGAATCCAGGTCACTGCAGATATTTTGTATGATATTGTATGTAGATATTTTGGTTGCCCCCGCTTCCACAAAGATTTACGAGGATTTTCCTTTTTCTGTTTGCTTGGTCTAATTTAAACATCCCAGTTTCGATCCCTGGCTCCTCTTGGTAGTCCTTAAGAGACACTGAACCCCTGACTGCTCCCAACGATGGAGGTGTTTGAAGCATACAGTGTATGAAATGTGTACAGGGGAAGAAAAAAACAAAAAACAAAAAAAACCACAAGACAGTCATCGATGTTATTTGTTGTTAATTCAGACAGGAAATAATATCAACAATCAAAACATGTCATAATGACAGACTGTGCACGGATATCACAGCTGAGAAATTCTATACAGATGCATCCTATCACAGAGGAACGTAGCTCAAATTCCTATGAAGGGACATGGGTGGGGCTATTGCTGTCAAACTATGTAAAATGATCAGATACCAGCAATAAAAATATGAAGTAAATGCAAAAGTATGGCAGCAACTGTGCGCTGTACTTTTCACCCGCTTAAGCGGAACAAAAAAGACTAATGTTGTTCATATCTGGCCAGTCTAATAAGGTATTATTAAATATGTGACAATACTGAAAAGTAAATGAGGGTTAATCCATGCATTTAAGAATTGTTACAAATACATGTTTGTAAATCAAAAATGTGGAGAATGAGATCAAAGTTCCTATTAGGACAGCAAACACAGCAATACTCATTATAGAGTGCATAAACATAAGTGTTTGATAAAACCCTATGGTGCCTTTACAGACAGTACTGGAGGTAGAAACAAAAAAGCAAAACAAAACAAATTGATAAAGATCTCTAACTAGCAAACAGCGACAAAAGAATGTTTTTTTTCCCACGGCACACCTGTTTTGTTGGTATTGTAACCAAGTTAAAATTATAGTTCCAAATCTCAATTTCTACGGAGTCATCTTTTTAAACACCTTTTGAGCCGGAGGAAATCTAGTCTGAATCTGAGAGCATTATGAAACCGTGGCTGGCATCGGTATGAAACGCACTGTTTGCAGACGAGTCGTTATACATTAAAACACGTTCATTTTTATATCAAAAAAACGCACTAGCCAAGTATCAACACGAAATCGGTGAACAGCTTTTTGTTTGTTAAAACAGTGCTTAGTTAGAAAGGTTATGAGAAAAGGGAGCTGCATCATTTTCGGAGCCACTGTCGACTGAAACCTTTGTGCTAATTGGCAGAAAGAAAACTGAATTTTAAATTAAGTTAAAGTTTTATAGGAAAATGTCGCTAAGTTACATCACAAGCTACAAATAAAACTGGACAAAAATGTAAAAAATAAAATTAAAATACAACAACAAATATGTAAGTAACATAACCGACATAAATGAGACAAAAAAAAAAAAGTGGTATGGAAAGGTTGAGCTTTTACAGTAATAAGTGGTTCTCGTTTCGACAGCTTAGAGGAAACAGAGCATACTGAACAAACTGGATTTTGCACTCACAGTGCACGTATGAAACAGCTACACAAAAATAGAAAAAAAAACCCGTTTCAGTACACGTTTTAGTCAAAATGCCAAGATCGCTTTTTTCTTTCATATTTACAAAAAGATGAGATATAGTGGTTTTGCTTCACCTGCTGCGGCACCTTGAGCAAAGATACTTGCAATAGATATTAGTGACAGACCAGCGTTTACAGGGTAAGTACGGAGTGTTGCTCTCACATTCTAAAAATACATTTCAAATAGCGGAGAAAAAAATGGGACTTGCTTTCACTGTGACTTTAGGAAGAAACGTCTCGTATCGCCATCATTTATCAACGGATATGGTGAGATTTTTTCATTCCCCTCTAAGCCATCAAGTCCGCTTGGGGGAGTGGGGGGTAAATCCCGGGTCATCAACTTGAAATGTACGTTTTACTTGCGCCTTTAAGAACATAAAATTCATGAAGGATTCATGGAGTGTTTATGTGGATACACGTGTTGCTCGTCAGCTGGTCTTCTGTACAGGGCTGCTCTCTTGCTTAGGTTTCGGATGCGGTGATGGGCGGGGCCGTGTCCTTAAGCCTCGGAGCTCAAGGACGTCCGCGTGGGACTGGGTGGGAGTCGGGCCGCTGCGCTGTGCTCTGTACGGAAGCTGTAGTCGTACTGAAATGGAGAAGAAAGACAGAATGGAGCAGACAGACAGACAGGCAGATTATTCATCACAGAGGCGAAAGTGCAATGTCCCAGCAGTTCACATCAACACCATAAGACAAAATAATGAGGGGAAAAAATGAATAAAAGATCGGAAAATACACCAACTGGACAGTTAAATTTGCAAATATACAATAAATCTAACTGTTATCTATATAAAAGATCTGCCAATTTACACTAAACCCAATGATAAGCTAGATAAAATATATCCTAAGATAACTGAAAAATTTTGATAGAAATGTCCGGAAAAATAAAAAGAGTATGTCAAATAAATAACACAATAACAATAACTTATGAAATAAAAATGTGGTTGCAAGACCAGCGTGGAAATGCACAACGCTAGCTGTATATATTCGCTAACAGAGGAAATCAATGAGATCGATGAACATTATTCTTCCTGGTCAAGATAAAAATTTGAAGAAAACACGATCCGAAATAAGATATAATAAAATAATAATATAAGCCCCCCCCTCCTTCATTAGGATGAAGATTAGGTTGTATTAAGCAATAAGAATTAGTGGCATATTTATTAAGTACCCAGATATTAAGCACAACCCTAAATGCTGAGCAGAAGATGCAAAATATGGGCCTCTGCTGGACAGACTAAGGAATTACAAGAGGGCTATTTAATACTAAAATCACAAACTCTAAACCCAAACCGTTAGGATTGAGGCCGTGCAGGGCCTTACAATTGTTTCCGGATTAAATAAGGGCATTGAAAGAAGAAAAAAAAAAAAAAAAAAAAAAAAAACCAATAATCGACATAACTTCCAGATATTCTAGAGTGTTTGCATTTAGCGTATTCAAGGAGAGCCTGTAGCTTCAATTAATGTACTAGGAAACCAAATCCTTTTTGGCTCACAGAGGTAAATAAAGACCCCTGAAACTACACCAAGAAAGTAGATTATTCATTTTGTATGTGCATGTCTGGACGTCTGTGTCTACTTACCTCTTTTTCAATCTCAGCCAGTGATTTAATTGTGATGCCCATCAGATCCACTTGCTGTAGCTGCAGGGTAGATATTGGGCATACTTAATTAACCATTTGTGAACAAAACTACATTCTCATGTAATCCACAGTATGTTGACCCCTGATTGTTCTCTTCTCTTCTCTTCAAATAATTCACACATGTTCAACTTTAATCAGAGTAATGAAGCCTATAGTTTATACTTCCAACTGCATCTGCAGTGGCAGGCATGCAGATATAATTGGAACTGAATATAAAATATGGTATTTTAAACTAAACAATATAAGGGATTACCACTTATAACCACTAAATATTATTAATGAAATATGAGTTAAAACTGCACGTTTTAAATGAGAAGCTTACATCAGATGAGGCACAGGCAAACTTTTCGGAGATCATAAAAGGCACACCATCCATTGCTGCAAACACAGGAAAAACACATCTTTCGACATCAATTCCTAAAGGCTTTACTCTCGCTACTCTTCATTTTTAGAGCAGAATGTTTGCCAATTTCTGGCCTCAGCTTTGGACAGTCAGCATGTAAGTAGGTCAGAATGTAAGAAGGACTTTAATAAACGAGTGCTATGAATATATATGTTAGAAATGTGGTACGTTTGTTTATTTCACATACTCACAACTAAATGTCAAAAACCACAAACAACTGACTTGACAGTTATACCTGAGCGAAACAGCCTACCTCCCTCAGTCATATGGATCGTATGTCTTGTTAGTTATACAGCTAGAAAGAAAAGACTGACCTGAGATAGCGTATAGGTTAGAATTCTGGTGCTCGTAGTCTGGCCTCGTAGCATTCTTCCCTCTGAAACTGGCTGGGAGAGTCATGGATATATGCCTTCGGGGAGAAACAAAACATCTGTATGATATGATAATCAAGATGGCGTCGCTGACGGCAGCCTCAGTTCTGCGCTCTCTTGTACTTTGTGTTTTTGCTTATTTGTTTATTTTCCAGCTCCCTCTCTCTGACCACATTCAGCAGAGAAAAACTCTCCGACAACCCACTGGTCAAACTTTTCTGCCGTTTTTTCCAATGAACCGGAAAGATTTACAGAGCTTTTAGTTGGAGGAGCAGCAGCTCTGTATGGAGTTCGCCGAAGGAGACACAGAGGGAAGCGCACAGGAGCGCTCGTTAAGCTGAGACAGCGGGGATTTCGTACTACGCTCCCGTCAATCCACCTGGCGAATGTCCGCTCTTTGGCCAACAACATGGACGAACTACTGCTCCTCAACAGAGCAAACACGGACTTCAGCAGATCTGCTGCCCTGTGCTTCACTGAAACCTGGCATGGAGAACACGTCCCGGACAGCTCCCTCCATCTAC
Source organism: Zeus faber (assembly GCF_960531495.2). Classification (NCBI taxonomy): domain Eukaryota; kingdom Metazoa; phylum Chordata; class Actinopteri; order Zeiformes; family Zeidae; genus Zeus; species Zeus faber. The sequence continues at coordinate 12,664,374 of NC_137204.1, forward strand.
CGGGCTTCCAACTCCAGACAGCACATTAAATGTCCAACCAGAGATCAAAATACGCTGGACCACTGCTACACAGTATAAAAGGACCCCCATCACTCTGTCCCCCAAACAGCTTTGGGAATCTGATTACTGTCTGCTTCATCGTCTACCGACTTACAGGCAGAAACTAAGATCTGCCAAGCCTGTGGTCAAGACTGTGATGAAATGGACCAACAAGGCAAAGCTGGAGTTACAGGCCTGCTTTGACTGCACTGATTGGACAAACTCAGATCTGGACAAACTCACTGACACTGACATCGTACATCAGTTTTGGTGAGGACATGTGTGCGCCAACTAAAACCTTCTGCACATACAATAACAATAAACCCTGGCTTACTGCACATCTCAGAAAGCTTCGTTAGGACAAGGAGGAGGCCTACAGAAGTGGGGACAGGATCCTGTACAGCCAGGTCAGAAACACACTGACAAATGAGATCAGAGTGGCAAAGAAGTGCAACACTGAAAAACAGCTGAAAAACAGGTTCTCAGCCAACAGCCCTATGTCAGTGTGGAGAGACCTGCAGGAACTCATCAACTACAGGAAACCATCACCTAACACTGTAGAGAAACCTTCAACTGGCCAACAACCTAACTGGGTTTTACTGTGAGTTTGAAAAGCCCACCTTCACACCCCTCATCTGCAACTGCAACAGCACACACCTATCTGGTCCCCCTGCCTGCCCCTCACCCCTCCCCACTGACCACCACCTATACTCAGGATCTGTGAAGAGGATGTGAGTCACCTCTTGCAGAGACAGAAGATCAGGAAGGCTCCAGGCCCAGACGGCATGTCTCCCTCCTGCCTGAATGTCTGTGCTGACCAGCTGGCCCCCATCTTCACCCAGATCTTTAACAGATCACTGGAGCTGTGTGAGGTCCCTCGTGCTTCAAACGCTCCACAATTATCCCGGTCCCCAAGAAACCCTCCATCTCTGGATTAAATGACTATATGCCCATCTGTGGTCATGAAATCCTTTGAGAGACTAGTGTAGTCTCTGAAGGACATCACAGGCCCCCTTGGACCCCCTGCAGTTTGCCTAACGGGCAAACAGGTCGGTGGATGATGCAATCAACATAGGACTGCACTACATCCTGCAACACCTTGACTACCCAGGGACATACGCAAGGGTCCTGTTTGAGGATTTCAGCTTGGCATTCAACACCACCGTCCCTGAAATCCTCCGCTCCATACTCACCCAACTCACTGTGCCAGTCCCCACCTGGCAGTGGATCACTAACTTCCTGACAGACAGGTGGCAGCATCCAGCACCCGGACCATCAGCACTGGCGCCCCCCCAGGGTTGTGTGCTCTCCCCTCTGCTCTTCTCCCTCTATAGAAAAAACTCTACCTCAGAAGACCCATCTGTTAAGACTCCTGAAAACTGCAGACGACACAACGGTCAACGGCCTCATCCGGGTCGGTGACGAGTCTGCATACAGAGGGGAGGTTGAACAGCTGGCCCTCTGGTGCGGTCAGAACCACCTGGAGCTGAACAAGCTCAAAACTGTGGAGATGACAGTGGACTTCAGGAGGAGACCCCCAACACTGCCCCCCCTCACCATACTCAACAGCACTGTGTCTGCTGTGGAATAAGTTTCTGTTTCAAGTTTCTGGAAATCCAGAATCTCCCATGGCCTAAAGTGGACACCCAACATCAACACAGTCATCAAAAAGACCCAGCAGAGGATGTACTTCCTGTGTCAGCTTAGGAAGTTCAACCTGTCTCGGGAGCTGCTGAGCCAGTTCTAGACTGCAATCATCCAGTCTGTCCTTTGCACTTCCCTTACTGTTTGGTTTGCTTCGGCCACCAATCAGGACAGGAATGGACTAGGAACGGACTGTCAGGACTGCCCTCCATTCAGGACTTATGCGTGTCCAGAGTCAGGAAACGTGCAGGAAACGTCAGGGGCTACAGAACACGGTACACCAAAACAACCAGACACAAGAACAACTTCTTCCCACAGGTGGTCACTTTGATGAACACTTGAACCAGGCACACAGAGTCAGAGACAATCTCTGTGCAATAAACCTATAACACTGAACGCTCACTGTACATACAAATTCAACATTTTATGTCTGGGAGGCTAAACAGTTTTAAACATATTGTCTATTATTACATCTATTTTTATATATATTTAATATATTTACTTTTTTTTATCCGTCCGAGAGAACAACGGCATCTGCAATCGATTTTAGAAGACACCGACACGGAGCGCTCTAAGCAGGAAGTGATGCTGTATTCACCAGAACTCGGAAACCTGTCAGTGATGGCGCGTTCAGGAGAACTCTGAAAACATTAAGTGATGCTACATTCACTGGAACTTGGAAAACTGTAAGTGATGCTGCGTTCAGGGGAACTCTGAAAAAATCGATGCATCCCTAGTTTATAGTCTTCATTATGTGGGATAATCAATTCAGAGAATTTGGATTCTACATGCAATGAGTGATGTGATATAAGCCTTCTTACAACCATGGCTAGGATTACCAACTTTTGATTTTTATTTTTTAATAATCCTGAAATAGCAGGAATTGCGCTCTGAATATACTTTGTGTTCTAGATGTTTAATATTTCATACATTTAAATAGCTGTACACTAGAAATCTGACTAGGGCCGGAGAAGGTCAAGCTCTGCATTGTCCCAATTGGTGAGATTCACAAGATGGAGAATGAATCTCTCACTCTGAAAAATGGAAAAAAAAAAAAAAAAAAAAAACTATCTTACTTAGGCATTGAAGCCACTGGCGTTGGGGTGGAGTTCACATTCTGGATGTTGTTGGTGATTGTTGTCTGGGTGGAGTCCTGGGCCCTGGGGACATTACCCATGCGGTACCAAATCCCCATGTTGTTGAGCTCTCTGTAAAACAAGGCAAAGTCTCACACCAAGCCAACACCACTTCTCCACAATAATTGACCAACCCTGATAATTGCTGAGAAACAAAACGTTGACCACTAACCAATGAAGGTTCAAGCTGCTGAGGTGATGCCTCAAGCCACCCTCATCTACAAAGCCCAATTCCAATGAAGTTGGGACGTTGTGTAAAATGTAAATAAAAACAGAATACAATGATTTGCAAATCCTTTTCAAACTATATTCAATTGAATACACTACAAAGACAAGATATTTAATGTTCAAACTGATAAACTTTGTTTTTTTTGTAAATATTCACTCATTTTGAATTTGATGCCTGCGAGACGTTCCAAAAAAGCTGGGACAGGGGCAACAAAAGACTGGGAAAGTTGAGGAATGACTGATGAATTGACTGAGCTATTTTTACTTTTTAGTTGTTTGTGCATCTTGTTTAAAAAACAGCTATTTGCAAGACGCACGACTTTGAGGTAATTATTTAATTTTATTGTGGCAATGTACTGTATTTCTTTCCCTTCCAGCCTGCAGGCAGACCTGCCAACCTTGGGAAAGTATTTTGAGTACCACAATAGTGTAACAGGGAGGCTCATTGGTGGTTGAGTTACTGCAGCTAAATGACTCCATCAATTATTCACACCATAGCGTCTCGTAACGAGGCTCATCACATCCAATGCAAGCAACTACGGCTAACTGCATACAGTATACTAATTCATATCATGAAGATATGTAACAATATATCTAAATCTATGTAATCACAAAAAACATATATGCACACACATAATGAAGTACACAACTTCATATGTCCTCAGTCACATATTTCTTATTTTCCCATGGTTTTCCAAACCGTATAAGTGGGAGTATAGTCTTTTTGGCCTCCTCCCGTCCATGCAGCTGCAAGAGCAAGAACAGAACCTCATTGTCTTTAGTGTGTTGAGACTACCTTATCTGGAATACCTATAAATCTGTGACGCCAAACTGACCATATATTCTCTGACTCCCTGAAAATAAACAGTTAGACTCAGAGAGCTGCATGAGAGCACATCTCTGACCCGACCCTTGTACAACTAAAAACCAGCGTCTGTGTGCCTCTTTATTTAAAACCACCGACTGACAAACTGTAGATTAAAGTGACCCTTTAATTTCTGTAACAGATATACCCCTTGAAATGCATCATCTCGTAAAGTTATTGAACATGTTCACCAACTAGAGAGGCACCGATTGCAATTTTCTTGGCCGATTCCTTTTTCATATATTTTTTTTTTCTTTAAGTCTGACCTGCAGATTCCGATTTCCGATCTGCTGTACGTTGATGACAAATACATCCTGTGATCTGATCACGCTCACTCAGTTACCACAATAGTGAGATTGCTGATTCTGACACTGTTTATTATTGTACATTATTCACTATGGAACAATAATAGAACAAGAAACTGTCCCTGAGTTCCAATAAAATGTAATATGGGACTGTCGCCAAGTTTCAGTATAAATCAACCTGTAACTCCCACTGAGTTTTTGTAAGACCCAACATAAAACTGGAAATGTCCAGTTCAAAGTTCAAATAAAACTTTCACTTTAAGTGCAAATATACACTTGTATTATATTTATATGGTACTTTGGAAGTAAACTATTACATTATTAATTACAAAAAAATAAACAAATAAAATAATCGCCGACTCTTCTCACTCTGGTTCACTGGAAGTGAATAAGCGTGAAACCAAGTGAATCAAATCTAACAACTCGTTTTACTGAGTGACTTGTCAAAAACCGAGTCTCAAAAAAAAGAGTTAAACCTTTCATCACAAGCAGAGCACCGCTGTGACAGCGGTAGAAACGCAGTCTGCCCATTATAAGCAAATTGTCAGGCGATAAATAAATAACTTATCTAATTGTCTTTGTTTACCTTGGAGTACATCCAAACAGCCGACATTTCTCTCTTTCGCTCTTTCTTGAGCATCAACCACGCAACTACGTTACATTAGGCTGGTATCAGGTTTGAGCATTTATACGAGTATGGTACATGAGCACAGTATAGAGCATGTAAATTTGACCGGCACAGAATCGGAAAATATATCTGACACTAATCGCCTGGTGAAATCGACCAATTCCAGTCACCGGCAGATCGATTAGTGCATTCCCCGTTTGATATGTTAACATTACAATCACATCTTTGTGCTTCATTATAACTCTCCCACTTCCCATTTTACCTCAGAAAAGCAGCGTTACACCTCGGTGGATAATAAAGTACTCATGTGTATCTGTGGATGTTGAGTGAGTGAGTGAGAGGAGAGGGAGGGTTTACAGAACCACAGGTCGTAGCATCTGGTCCAATCCGAGGGATGTAGTTTAAATACCCAACAAATGTACGGTATTGTTTTTTATTGATTGATTGATTACTGTCATTAAATAACAATACACACACACACACACACACACACATATATATAATTAGTGTAGTTTCAGCTGGCATTTTGAACCTGCATATTTTGACTAAGAATTGTGTAGTTGGTACACAAAATGCGTGCAGCTTTGCAGGTCTGCTGCACATTTGGAAATCAGATCCGATGGGAAACATTGGGAGTCGTTATATAGAAATTGCAATCATAGAAATATAAATAAATACAGAAATCTACCATCCTCTTATGTACTCATGTATTCCAAAAAATTGAGAATGGCGTGTGAAAGGCTCTTTTTTCTCTCCATAGACTTAAAATAGGATTTTAATCACAAAATAATATACTTTTAGAAACTTAAGTCCATGTAGACATTTTTCCCTTAAAATGAGCATCATATAAAACATAAAAATACTTGATTAGAGTCTGAGATGCACGTTTGAGCTGCTCACCCTATAAAGGTGTACTGGGGGGGAGCCTGCTTAGACCGTCCCAGGATGCGGATGTCGCAGATGGCTGCCTCCGTAGAATCCCGTGGAATAAACTTAATACAGAGCCGCCTCTTTCGAAAGGCCTGTTCCTCTGTGTGATGCCAAACATAGGAGAACAGAAAAATAATTTGAAAAAATTAAAATAAAAGAATAACATAAAATGAAACAGGTTGGTTGCCGTCTATCTGATTGTACATAAAACAATTAACTCATCTTTACCAGGAAGATACTTTTCAAACACTTCGATGGGATGACAAATACATTTAAATATTTTTTTACAGCTTCAGTGATTGAATAAAGGAAGCTCATGCAATGCCCCTTAAAAGATTTAGTTCGGCAATGTCAAACTAGAATAGTAACAAAGTGAATTTCAAAACAGGAAACTCAAGGTTGAAGCAAATTTTTAATATAATTATTTAAATTATCTTAATGCTGATTAACAAATAGAAAACCACGTGCCTCATTAACAGAACATACATACAAAATTATATATATGCAAGAGTTTCTGCAAATTTTTTTTGTATAAATTTGCTCTTTGGTACAATCAAAATGTTGGATTCTGGATTCTACTTCGAATGTCTGCCACGCAACACTTTAGTCTGCATGCATTCCTTAATTGGAACACCTGAAAAATCAGAACACTTTACTGAGATACAGATAAGAGGGATTTTACATACATTAACTCACAAATTAGTAATGTGATGTTTTTTATTAGATGAATAAATGGTTTTATTTGTTACATGAAATGTACACTTACGAGTGTCCACAGTTTCCTGAATTGGGATGAACCCTACTGGCAAGGTGTCCTTTATGTCAATCAGCTTCATATCCACAAGAACATTACCTAAATGGCTCTGCAGAGAAAGAAAGACACATGACAAAAACGAACATGAAACCATGGCAATGGTTAAATAGAGATATACAGAGCAGAAAAAAACGCCAACTTTTTAAAGAGGTTTGTGTTCTTGTCTATTCTTTGTTATTTGTCATTCAGCAACTTCAAATGTGTCAGCACAAAGCTGTTCAAGTACCGTTGAGTTTTAAAGAGGCAAGAGCTGAACCACTGCGCAAATGCACAATATGAGGAAAAAAATTAAGAAATGTGTGATTAAATGTCGATGTCTGGTAATTTGACACCCAAAATCAGGGCAACAGCTGTTGTGCCAGGAGCAAAGTATTAACTGTGGCCCTTAAAAATTCTGAATATCGTAGTACATAATGATATATAGTATTTTTGTCACCATCATCTATGCAGCAAAAGTTCCTGGTAGTAAATTACATTAAATTACAGTCATTCAGTTGTACAGTATATGGATGGTAACACAGGCAACCCTTCACACAACCTTGGGGATGCAGGGAGTCTGTTGACATTGACTGATTGTTGTTTGTTGTTTATTATTGTTGTTGTTCTTACTTCAATGCAAAGTCTACAGACATTAGACTAAGTGTGAATCTGTGTTTAGTGCATGTAGCATGTTGACGATGTCTTGACCAAATGGCATTAGTGCTGATAACACAGTAGATGACGTGTAGATGTAAAACATTAATATCTTAATGACAATAATAAAACAATAAATAGTGCAGCCCTTGTACGGATCACCAAAAAAGTACACGTTAAGATTTGAGTGTTACTCAACAGATAATTTTAAATCAATGGAAACTAGAAAAAGTATGTTATTCTGCTGAATATGTCACAAATAGGTATAAAAAAATACCAAGGCCTTTCCGCTAATGGGATAATTCTATCAATTAATCAATACTTTGAGGGCATGCACTTATATCAATACTGACATTAAAAGTTTGAAAATACAGACTCACTGAAGAGTAGAAAATAAACATTTTGGAATGAAAAACACACCATTGGGGACTTACATTTTCTTTTGAAAAAACTCTGGTAAAGCAGAGATAACGCGTAACCTTGGATTTAAAGAGGCCATCTTTCCACAGATCAGCATCCAGGCCATCGGTTGTTGTGGAAACCTGAAGAAAAATAAATAAATCAGTTAAGAGGAAAAATTCACAGGACCCATCAGGTTCGGAGAAGCTACAATGCCAAATTTCTTTTTAAATCATTATTTACAAACCGGCATTGTCATCTGGCAAACAGATACGACTCATAGTCCTTATATCACTTTGATTTCTATAACTCACAGACTAAATTAAGAATGTTTGAATGCTAAATAGTCAAAGAGGACATTTGACAAGACAAGTGTAGTGATGTTTGTTTTGAAATTATGACAATGATGTAGGTAGGAATGAGTCTGAATATTCGCTCATACCAATCATCGATTACTGAACAATGAGAAATATGAGTTTTACTCATTCCTAGATGTAGACGAGGCTCATGCTCAGAGAAAAGTTATAAGCCTCTTTCCTACATGGAGTCCGTAACATCGCTGGATAAAAAATATCTGGCAAAGGCAGTAGGTAGTCATTCACACGTTGGCCTCCTTTACGGAAAAGTTCCATATAGAGCCTGTTCCCCCATTAGATGACCGTTACAGGTAAATTAAGTAATGCTTGTGCGAGAGGTGTGAAATATCATGCAAGACTAGGAAACAGAATCTGTTTAGTTTTTAGACCAGCACTTTGCTCCCCATCTCCCCGCACCACACCACTTATTCTAAAAGACAAGTCTAGGGTGGATTAAGAAAAAAAATAATACATTTAAGAATATAAAGACCTCTATCTGTAGAGACTGGATGTGTTTCAGTTTCTCGTCTTTGCAGTTGAGCGCCGCGGTTTGATTCGGACTCGCCATATTTCCGAATGTTATTTTTTTCTTGCTGAAAACACTTTTTTTTTTTATATATATATATTCGTACAAACCCACTATTTGTGCTTCATTTGGATTTGGCTTCATCCCTATTTTACGGAAATCTGATGCTTCCATTCACACACACTTCCATTTACAGCAGTTCCGGCATTTTCCCGTAAATATACAAGGTCGAGAGTGGGGAAAATAACGGTACAACTTTTACGAAACATCAGTCCAGCTCCTTTTCCCACATGACGCCAATAGAAAAGGGCTAGAGGCTATAAAAGTAATTCATCGTTTTACAACGCACCACATCGTATCCAGTGGGTGCTCTGTTCCTTGAGGCGACAACTCCAACTCCAGTAATGGGGTCCATGGGAATCTCCGGCAGAGCTTCGGAAAGTTCCCGAACCTCAGGCATTTCGGTAGAGTTCTGTGAAATAAAGATGACAATCATTATGCAACAGCAATTTTGACAGACACTCTTGACATTTAATTAAAAATCATCTTCATTTATTTAGCATCGTTTGAGTTTGGGCATCTGGGGTCTACTGCTCATCACTCTCGGCAAGGGGTACAGAAAACATAGTCGTACTTAGTGAGCGAGAAATATTGGAGTGCTGAGTTTGAATCCCCCCACTGGATAGAAGAGTAGAGCCCAACAGGTAGATGGATGGAGCAGCGGTGGAGCAAGCAAGCAAGCACCAAAGCAGGAAGCAAAACAGGTAGTGCAGGAGTGATTGACTGCTTAAATAGGCTGGCCCATGAAGGGCATGGAAGCATGTGGCGCCGTCGAGTTGTCTGACAAAACTAGCTCTGCAAACTATGCCTCATTAATGGGATTAGCACTTAGGCGGGAGAGCGGATCAGACAGGCAGAGCAGAGCATGTGTGATCTTGCGAGAAGACGGAAATGAGTACAGATCCAACATGCTGGCGCCCAGCCGCACAAACTAAAACACTGACAATCTGCTCAAACTCAGACAAATAACAAAGCAATTGCAATATTACACACACACACACACACACACACACACACACACACACACACACACACACACACACACACACACACACACACACACACACACACACACACACACACACACACACACACACACCTTCATTAGGTACACCTGTTCAATTGGTTGTTAACACAAATAGCTAACCAGCCAATCACATGGCAGCAACTTATTGCATTTAGGCATGTAGATGAGAGTAATGAAGGTGACGTGCTGAAGTTCAAAACGAGCATCAAAATCGGGAAGAAAGGGGATTTAAGTGACTTTGAACGTGGCATGGTACCAGACGGGCTGGTCTGAGTATTTCAGAAACTGCTGACCTACTGGGATTTTAACACAAAACCATCTCTAGGGTTTACAGAGAATGGTCCAAAAAAGAGAAAATATCCAGTGAGCGGCAGTTGTTTGGACGAACATGCCTTGTTGATGTCAGAGGTCAGAGGAGAATGGGCAGACTGGTTCGAGACGATAGAAAGGCAACAGTAACTCAAATAACCACTCGTTACAACCAAGGTATGCAGAATACCATCTCTGAACGCACAACACATGGAACCTTGAAGCAGATGGGCTACAGCAGCAGAAGACCACACCGGGTGCCAATTCCTGTTCCTAAGAACAGGAAACTGAGGCTACAATTGGCACAGGCTCACCAAAAAATGGACAATAGAAGATTGGAAAAACGTTGCCTGGACTGATGAGTCCCGATTTCAGCTGCGACATTCAGATGGTAGGGTCAGAATTTAGTGTAAACAACATGAAAGCATGGATCCATCCTGCCTTGTATCAACGGTTCAGGCTGGTGGTGGTGGTGTAATGGTGTGGGGGATATTTTCTTGGCACACTTTGGGCCCCTTAGTACCAACTGAGGATCATTTAAACCCCACAGCATACCTGATTATTGTTGCTGACCATGTCCATCCCTTTATGAGCACAGTGAACCCATCTTCTGATGGCTACTTCCAGCAGGATAATGCACCATGTCACAAAGCTCAAATCATCTCAAACTGGTTTCTTGAACATGACAATGAGTTCACTGTACTCCAATGGCCTCCACAGTCACCAGATCTCAATCCAATAGAGCACCTTTGGGATGTGGTGGAACAGGAGACTCGCATCATAGATGTGCAGCCGACAAATTAGAAAAGAAGGAATGTTTCCAACACCTTGTTGAATCTATGCCACCAATAATTAAGGCAGTTCTGAAGGCAAAAGGGGGTCCAAGTACAAGCAAGGTGTACCTAATAAAGCGGTAAGTGTGTGTGTATATATATATATATATATATATATATAGATAGATAGATGGACAGATAGATGGACAGATAGATGGACAGATAGACAGATAGATAGATAGATAGATAGATAGATAGATAGATAGATAGATAGATAGATAGATAGATAGATAGATAGACGGACAGATAGACAGATAGATAGACAGATAGACAGATAGACAGACAGATAGACAGATAGACAGATAGACAGATAGATGGATAGATAGATAGAGAGGAAACACTGCACGAAACCAAAGTGGAGGACCTAGAGGATTATGTTGATTATTATTATAACGAGTAGGTGATGGAAGAGGACAGGACCATAACAATCCAGTGAAAAGAAAGAAGGAAGTCTCAGCTACCGATACAGATTATCTAATTCCTAGCACTGTAGAGGTTAGTGTCTTGGATGATATTAACAAGAAGCTGGACAAGCTTGGTCTGCTCCTCCGAGGCATTTGCAAGATTAAAGCCAGCCTTGATTTCCTGCACTGCAGGTGAGATGCAAAAACACGGATCTAAACACATCAGTGAAGCATCCCACAACAGAGATTGAGGTTGTTAAGAAAGAAAATAAAATAATGAAAAAGACCATCCTGGATATCCAATTCAGAAGTATGCAGGACAACCTCATCCTTTCCGGGGTTCCCAGAGAACAACACAAAGACCCCAGAAAAGTGGTAAAAGAATTCCCCCACACCACCCTGAAACTCTCAGCGGACACCATGAAGCAACTTCCACCAGGTTCACCGACTGGGACCCCGCGTGGGGAACCGTCCCTGCTCCATTGCTAACTTTGAACACTTAAAGGACAAGGACATGAACACACCACTTGGGTGGTATGTTGGGGAACCTCCGGCACAGAGAGACAGACAACAGGGGGTTGATACCACCAGTTTATTGTAGAGATGCGGCTAGGTGGAATTAACCAGGAGCAGATGGAACATGTCATGACACAGGGCTCCCCTCTTGACGGAGTGTGTGGATGGGGTTTTTAAATCAAATGTTCCTTAGCCCAACCAACAAGCATCAATTGTGGCTGCTCAAGCCATCCCATCCACCACAACATAATTTTAGGAAACATCAAATGACCCTAGCTAATTTTTATGGGCCCAATGAGGATGACCCAAATTTCTTTCACAATATTATTTCAAAACTCTTAGAATTCTCTGACTCAATTATTATACTGGGAGGAGACTTCAACACAGTACTTCATCCAAGTTTAGACCGTTCACAAACAAGAGAAAATAACAAGTCCTGGTGTTTGTCTGACATTATAAAACAATATGAGTGATCTTGTTCTTGGCGATAAAATAATCCACATAATAGAGAATACACATTATTTACCACACCTTACCTCACTTCTGACATAAAGAATTTCACCGTTTAATTTCCAGAGAATGTACTTCCTGAACTTCCTTGAACTAAATGATTCTCCAGAAATATCACCATCCTACTCTGGGAAATGGCAAAGGCAGTTCTGAGAGGTAGTATTATTTCATTCCCCACTCACAAGAAAAACAGAAGACAAGAATGCCAAAATAAACTAGAACAATGATTGAAAGACTTGCACTCCCAACAAGACCACTCACAGACTGAGCAAATCCGAAATGAGATCCAGACAATTACATCTCAACTTGATAATATCATCCATCCAAAGACAATTCCTCATGCACGATCAAGAGTGAATTATTTTGAATTCAATGAGAAATCAGGTAAAATTCTTGCAAATCAATTGAAACACGATAAAGAAAAAAATATTTTTAACAGCCATTAAACATCCACAGGGTAGGATAACACACACACCGCAAGACATCAATAAACTATTCAGAGGCCTTGATAATAAGCTATATCAGTCAGATAATGAATCAAATATATCGAATATTAACTCATTCCTCGATGATATCAAACTCCCTAAAATATCCACAAAACAGGCTACCACATTAGATCAACCACTTACTCTAAACTCAGGGAGGCTCTCTTCTCTCATAACCTGGATCAGATGGCTACCCAGTGGAATTCTATAAAGACTTCTGGCCACTTATATCCCCATTATTCATCAGAATGGTTATGGAGATAAGTCAACCTCCACCATGCCTCCGCACATGCCTCCGCACAAACCTCCAGTTATAGACCCATAAGCCTAATTAATTGTGAATTAAAGATTAGTAGTAAAACATTAACCAACAGAATTGAAAAAGTAATTTCATTTATAATTCACCCAGACCAAACAGGCTTTCCCAATATCATCCCTACCGGAAGTGTTCAATTTTCAGCCATCTCAGACTATTCAATAAACTGGACTAAAACCACGGTCTTAGCACTCAGTGGGGAAGAGTGGAATGCTGTAAGCCAGAAACTTCCGTTTACCATCACAATGGGCAACATTAGATACCTTGATATTGATATCTCCCCCAATCGGTCAAATTTGTTTACCCTTAACTTTACTCAATTGCTCAAATTCACTGAAGACCTCACTCAATGGAACAACCTACCCATCTCACTCATTGGTAGGATAGCTGCAGTGAAAATAAATATGCTACCAAAAATAAACTACATATTTTTAACGACCCCAGTCCAACCAACAGTAAATTGGTTTTATACTCTAGACTCAATAATCAATAAATTCTATTGAAAATACAATAAACCGAGAATTAAACTAGCAACATTACAGAAAAACAAAGACTGTGAAGGCCTAGCAGCCCCAAACTTCAGATACAACTATTTAGTGAACCCTCTTCAATTTATAATTAAATGGTTTCAACCGGAGCAACAATTGGGCCATGGATGGCCAGCAAACAGAATTTATCAATATCTGATCTCCCATTTCTTACTGACTCAATAAGGAAACATAATTGTTTTAAAAACCCATTCATCGCAACGACTCTGTCAGGCTGGTGGAGATTTAACAAACTCAGTGGTAACACTCTAACCAAACAAATTCACTCCAATCTGGCACAACCCGGATTTTCAGGTTAAAAACAGTCAAATAATGTTCAGGTCTTGGAAAAGACAAGGAATTACTCATCTGGAACACATTTTTGAAAACAATTTGCTTATATCCTTCCCAAGCTTAACCCAAAAGGTATAATATCGGTGTTCACAGTTCCCTGCAATTTCTTCAACTACAGCAGTCTCTAAAAGTTAAAATCAAATTACACAACAACATCCTACAACTACCTCTGATGATTGAACATCTTACTCATATGTCATTTAAAAAATCCCTTTTCCAGAATAAACAAACTTTTAGTAAAAAAAGATTACACCTAATCTTTACCTACCGTGGAATGGGAAAGAGACCTTGCTGTTTCCACCGATAACCTGTAAAAGCTTATTTGCAACAAAACTTTGACCCACAATTCCAAAATGGAACTCATCCAATATAAGATTTTGCCCATAGCTCATATCACCCAACACAAAATGTTCAAAATGGGTTTTGTGGATAAAGACGTTTGTTCTCACTGTTCCCTTAATACCAGAGATGACTACTTTCATGCCATCTGGCTCTACCCACCTATCAAAACATTCTGTACCAACATCACCAGGCAGCTATCAACCCTTCTCGGTCACAGCATTCCAGTCTCCCTGTCTGTATGTCTCGTCGGTGACATGTCCTCATTTTACCCACCACTCATACACCACCAACCCATTTTGATCGCCTTAACCCATTGTGTAGGGGCTGGTTAGACGTTCACGGGCGCTCGTCGTTGGGTAGGGCCGGGCTGTGGGTGGGGAGTCCCGAACACTCACCGGTGGACGCGCGCAAAAAATAAAAATAATGAAAAAATATAGAAAATAAAGAGTTTTTGTTGTTGTTGTTTTTTTATATATATATAAAATAATAATAATAATAATAATAATAATAATAATAATAATAACTGTTCATGGCACAACCTTGCTGAATGCTTTACTATTGAGAAACTTCTCACTCTGCTGCAGCTTCTCACTGTGAATAAATGAAAAATTATGAAGCTTACACCTTAGTATTTTTAACTGAATATTTATTGCCTCAAAAGGTGGAATTCTGCCTAAAATTTACATTGTGTGTCAGCAGCTGTTTTATCAAGTGATATTGACATGATTGCTTGGCATTTCACGCACTTATCTGTTAAAATACGGCAGAATTATGTGTCCGTGCAGTACACTGTGGGATTGACAAACCTGATCACATTAATCAAATGCAAACACCACTAAAGTTCAAATAGCTCATTGCATCATTCTTTCTTAATGGAAAACACCACTGGTCTATTAATAAGGATAACAAAGATATAAAATCTTCACAGGGGCGAAACAATCTCCAATCAAAATCTAATAGAGCACCTTTGGGGATTTTTAGGCACTGTTCTCTTTTTTTGATGGACTGTTCTACTTGGGTAATGTACAAATGAAAAAAGACGCAAAAGGTACGATTGAGCAAATGTGCAATGTTATTGATGTAGTTACAATTTGTATCCCGCACAAAAATACGTCTGAGTATTTTGTCAATTTTTGATATATTGTACAGCCCTACATAGAAGAAACATTTGTTCTTGTGCCCCTAAATGTCGCTGATGGGAATTTATCTTTATGTTTTTCATGATAATTTAGCAAACCCGAATGCCACAAAAAAAAAACATGTCAATGATGGAAAATAACAAACAAATGAAGAAATGTTGAAGGTGAATTTGCCCACCATTTAAAATTGGAATTGTTAAGTGTCCAAATAGTTCCTAAACTAATAGAATAGGATCAGCATGCCTGCAGTCAACATGCCATGGCCAGCAGGGTGTTGCCTGGGTTAGAGCCAGCCTGTAAATGGTCTTGTTTTGGAACAGTAGTCTGTCCTATCCCTTTTGAACAACAATCGGTGACATTATTACATTAATTTTTAATCTGGCCCCAAACGGGAAAAGCGTTCCGCTCTCAATATGATCAAATACATAACATCTGCCTCGACGTTTACAACTAATAGAGGCTGTGGTTATAAATTCTGCCGAGCACGAATGGCACCAAATATTCAAATTTTAGCTGTAAATGGATTCCCTTCAATTGGGTGGCCACAACCTGGACTAAAATAGTATGCATATCACACAGTTAGTGGATGTGTTGTTTTTCCACTGTACAGGACAGCCACAGCTGTACCTCGCATATTATGGGCACTTGTGGTCAAGATAACGCCATATCACATACAATATGATACCTGAGGCTAGTCTATTTTGAACAAGACTAATTAAAACGTTAATAATAATTAAAAAAAAAAAAAAAAAAAAACTCCCAGTACCAGCAGACACCTGCACTACACCGTTTTTTAAACCGTAGTGAACTAAATAGGTTGTTGTATTTCCAAGCTAGCCTAGCATGGAATGTATGTTACAATGTCCACCGAGGAGGAACTCCACCACGCAGCCAATGTTTCGCGCCCCTTTACCAAATGCATTCCAAAGCCTTCTCTACACCCAAGTTAGTCGCATAATTGTCACACACACTAAGGGAATTTAATATATTTCTAACCGAGCTCGCTTCCCACAGACGGATACAGCTACATGCTACATGCTAAATGCTATGGGGCAAAAGGGGGCAGCCCGACGGTGGAGCGAGCTGGGGAGCTAGCTTACTAGCCTTAGCCGAGCGGGTTGTTTTCTTACCCGGGTCAGCTCAACGGAGAAATTCGACACGTTCGCTCGACAACGTTTCCCTTCCTCGCGTGTTGGTTGTTGGGTTGGGGATGCGAATCAGAGCTTCCACGTCAGTCTCATCTTCGTCGATTTTCAGGAAATTCGCCTCGTCCCCGTCCTCCGGCCGGCGTTACCAGGCGGCAGCATTGAACTGGGCGGTGGGTGATGGTGAGGACCCGGAGTGAGGGCTGGATTCGATGGAGCGGGCAAGTGTCCCCGCTGCCCCGGTCCCATGCACCTGCATCATCACCGTGAAGCGCAGCCCGCACACCAAACACAACAAAAACTAAAGATGTCGTATGATTATTTACAATTGGTTTGTCTGTCTGTCTGTACGTTCTTCCAGCTCCATAACGCCAAGCGATGGAGCATTTAGAACATCTTGAATCAAATTATAATATGGGCCCCATTAAAAGTGCACAGTCGAAACTAATAGTAGAAATAGTAGAATGCTTTTTATTTATTAGATGGTAGCGTAATGTTAATTTAATATATCATAGCATTATGCTTTTTATTTATTATATTGTAGCGTAATGTTAATTAAATATATCATAGTATTATGCCTTTTATTTATTATATCGTAGCGTTGTGCTTTTTATTTATTATATCATAGCATTATGCTTTTTATTTATTATATCGTAGCATTATGCTTTTTATTTATTATATCGTAGCGTTGTGCTTTTTATTTATTATATCATAGCATTATGCTTTTTATTTATTATATCGTAGCATTATGCTTTTTATTTATTATATCGTAGCATTATGCTTTTTATTTATTATATCGTAGCATTATGCTTTTTATTTATTACATCATAGCATTATGCTTTTTATTTATTATATCGTAGCATTATGCTTTTTATTTATTATATCGTAGCATTATGCTTTTTATTTATTATATCATAGCATTATGCTTTTTATTTATTATATCGTAGCGTTATGCTTTTTATTTATTATATCATAGCATTATGCTTTTTATTTATTATATCATAGCATTATGCCTTTTATTTACTATATCGTAGCATTATGCTTTTTATTTATTATATCATAGCATTATGCTTTTTATTTATTATATCGTAGCGTTATGCTTTTTATTTATTATATCATAGCATTATGCTTTTTATTTATTATATCATAGCATTATGCCTTTTATTTACTATATCGTAGCATTATGCTTTTTATTTATTATATCATAGCATTATGCTTTTTATTTATTATATCGTAGCGTTATGCTTTTTATTTATTATATCATAGCATTATGCCTTTTATTTACTATATCGTAGCATTATGCAAACTCTAAGACCATCACTCCAAGGTTATTTATAACAAAACTACTTTGCTGTCTGTGTGTAGGGACCGAATTGGACAAGGCACGAGAGACACATGTACGGTGGAAAATTAAAAGGTTTTATTCGCTGAGGTCAAACACACAAACGGTTCTAGGCCTGAGTCTACGCGAGGTCAAACCAGACAGAGGGCAGCGCACATTGATTTCAAACAGGACATTCTATCAGAGAATCCCACTGAAACACAGGGAAACATTACTACATTAACACGGGAGGGAAGTCAATTAATACAATTTGTGCAGACAATCGCATCACAGTTAAACGATGTTGGTACTGTCCAATTACCAGACCCCAGTATATAGCCTTCCCCCGAGGGCCAACGCACAGTTAACTTCATTACTATTAACATAGTAATGAGCGTTAATAGCAGTGTTTATATTGAATAATGAATGTTCACTATTCTAACATACAGAACATATCAATGAAATTAAAAAAAAAATGTATATAAATATAATATGCAAAATGAGTCTGTTATTATTTAAGCAGTTGTGAATGTTGAAATGGTATAAAATCAAACTAATCAAAGTAATAATTGAGTAAATAATAATAATTGTATAAAATAAAACAGTTTGTTTGGCACTGTAACTGTACCCTTTACTGTGAGGCAAATGGTATGGCCCTCACGGACTGTATCAGAATGAGCTGACTATATTCCCTGAAAATCCGCTGGGAGGTTTGAATTACAATAGAGGTAGAGGGATTTTATTGTTTATATCTTAATTTACTGTATCTACACCATTGTTGAATATTAGGATAGAAGGATAGAAGAGGAACCTGAGGGACTCACAGACTATTTGTTTAATCTGCATTTTCTGGTTCAGCACTGCAACCATTACAATAAAAGCAGATGGGAAATGCTCAAATGAATATTCTATGAGTCCATAAAATGTGTCGCCCATTCGTTGTCAATGCCCTTACTCCAGAAAATACAACTGCAACACAAGCTATCATGCCTTGTTTCTTGCCACAGTATATTTATTAATCAAGATTGGTGAGATAAAGATATACTGGAAGTAGCCATTAGTATAGGATGGGTATTACACTTACTAAACAGAAGCTTATTCAGTCTATTTTTTTTTTCCAATTAGGAAATATTGCAAACCTCAGATCCATGTTATCAGCCAAAGATCTGGAGCTATTATTACCTTCATTTTCTCATGTTTTGATTACTGCAATGTCCTTCTTTCCCTGCCCGCCTCAACCAAGCTTCTCTGGCTCCTCACCTACAGCTGGTACAAAATATGGCTCACAAGCTGTTGAGTTGACAACCGGAGCGTAATCTTAACTAAAACAAACCTCTCCATTAGGAGCCTCAGCTTATCAGATAATGTCTAAAGTTCTAAAGGTTGGCTCGGGGGCTACCTATCTACACCGATCTGCTTCCAACACATCAACTTGAAGAACTGACTATTCACTTGGTGCCTAATTTATTCCGCCCCTTGAAAAGTGCCATTGGAACGAGATGATCAATGTTATTCACTGAACTTGTCAGTGTTTTTAATATTGCGGCTGATTGGTGTATCGTCCCATCCAATTGACACACAAGCTCTAGAATACTTGTAACCTTTATAAAAATATTTTATTTTAGTTTTATTTTGTCCATTTTGGGTGTCATGATAATAAAATCCAAGACTAATTTATTAATTCCTAATTCTTAATTCTCTCTTTCTCTCATTAATTCCTTCCCTGTTTTCAATTGATTTCATTCTTTTCATTATTTATTTATTTTACTGTGTAAATGCATTTTTGCTTGCTTGTTTTTTGCTTTTGTTCTTCGCTATCCGATGGCATTCTTTAAGCACTTTGAGTTACATATCATGTATGTAAAGCGCTACCAATAAAGGTTATTATTATTATTATTATTATTATTATTATTATTATCATCAAAACTAATACAACTGAATAGGTATTCAGTACAGAAACACCTGCTCACCCCCCACTTCCATAACGCAACCAAATATCCCCATTGAACAACGCAAAACAAAAAACGGATTCAAAATGCTTAAAAAAAAATCACAATAAAATGATAATCCATCGCTCAAGTTGAACCAGGGACGCGATCACGTTTGACGAGGAGCTCTCGCGCGAAGGGGGCGGGGTGAGAGCGGTCCGCTGGGCGGGGCGGGGGCGGGGGGGGGGGGGGGGGGGGTCGCCTCGCCGGACGCTCTGCGGATTGGCGCGTCCGGGCTGTCAATCAAATCAAGTCGGTCTCAAGTCGGAAGCGGCTCTCGGCGTCGCTGCACCTTTCAAGACAGGAAGCGCAACCGTCAGTGCGGCGCTGTGGCGGCGGAGTGCCCTGTGTGCGGCACTTGGCTCGTTGTCGTTTTCGGGCGGTTTTAGCCACGCGATGCTCGTCCCGCAAATGCAAATGGTCGCGAGGACTGCGGAGAGCACCCGCCGATGATACGGCGTTCGTGGGATGTTTCTTTAATTGGACTCAGCCATAATGGTAGGTGATCATCGTTGCTAGGCTATCGGGGAGCAAGCTACAATCAGCTGTCTATCTAGCCGGAGTCGGGCCTAAGACATAACAACAACAACAAAAACAACAACAACAAAAACAACAGCAACTATGCGTGCATGTACAAACACAGAGGGCTAACCGATTGCGGTGGAATCTAGATGTATTTTTTTTTTCCAAGTTCCCTTTAACCAAACTAGCAGTCTGTCGAGTAGTTGTGAACACATTGACAAGCGTTTCCACAGCACATTTATCAGCGGACAACACACGCCGAGCACAGAACCGATGTAAATACAAGCTTGGTTTCTCTTAAAAAATAATAATAATAATACATTTTTTGGGGAGGATTAATTGCAGCTGCGTTTCACGTCCCACGAGTTCAACTTTGACCACCGTGAAAGATGTCTGCGAAATGTAAAAGACTACAATACACGCACATAGAAGGTGAATACACTATATGCGTGTAGTTAACTAAGTCGTATTAATTGGTTGGTACTGGATTTAATACCCCGAATTTAATTTGTGGTTGTGCAACCCTCCCGCGCGTCGCTTTAGTACGGTTGCCTTGGCTTCTAAGGGCAGGTTGGATTTGTGCTTTGAAGCACCTTTTCATGTTTAAACTGTAAGCAACTCTGCGTTAACGGTGCGGACCTAGCGTGCGTAGGGAAGATAAACAGGTTTTCTTCGTCGTGTTGTGTGTTTATCGGACAGTTAGTGCTGAGGAATGCCGTATTTTGTCACATTGATGCACTGATGACTTTAATATGGATGTTATTGTTAACCAACAGATGCTGAAAATAAAATCGACCCACTTTCCAATATAATATGTCATTGCTTTGAGGCGATGGGTACATATGGCCCTCCAAGGGAAAAGGCAATGGCCTAGAAGGCCCATGTCCCGGCGGTTTTGGGCTTTGTGTTATGTTTTGCAAGTATTAATACATGTAGTAATGCTTTCTCATTTCAAAACTGAAATCGCATTATATGTTTATGATCTATTCATACTCTATTGGGTGAAACTGCTCAACTTCAGACAATCAGATTTATTCTATGCACCCCAAAGAATAAATAATTGTGAAATTGATAACTAAGCATAATATATGGAAGTGAGCGATATACTTGTGCATTTAGTAATACATTTTCCACCAGATCCAATAATGGCACTGCAACTTATTGCAATTATAATTAACTTAATTACACTATCGGCTTATGACCCATGGTCTCCTCACTGCTGGACATCCAATCCTGTTTTGATCCAGACAACCATACCATGATACACCCAATCTGGTGGATCATAAGCATTATACAATGTATAAATACATTATAGTCAATTTGACACGCACCATATTGTCAATTAGTCAAAGTAAAATGAAGACATTTCACAGATTTGCAGAACCCAAAATTATATTGCCCCTAGATTTACAATTAAATTGACAAAGTACATGTTGTGTGCATTTATTTATGCTCGTGGTGTTGTCAGGTTTAAGAGAAATCTCACACCATAAAATGTCATTGATATCCAGTCACACCGTGAGTTTAACGCCTATTACCGTACAAGGCACAGAACAGGGCGGCGTTCGTATCACGGGTTAGAGTTGGTTTCAGTTTTGAATCGAATCATTTTTTGGGTTCGGATCAGCAAAAAAAAAAAAAAGGGAGACAAATATAACTTTGCTTTCCATTTATTCTGTAAAACACTTAAAGCAAGGAACTTTGCACATGGTCTTAAATGAAAACAACATGCAAGATGTCCAATGTTTAAATAAAGTTAAAAAATATATAAAATATTCAATACTCAAAAGTGCAATATGAGACACGCATGATGCCTTCTTCCTTTAAACATGGTAGTGAATGGCAAAAGCATGATAAGACTGTAACTCGCTTCATTCTGAACCGATTTACATTAAAATTAGTTTGTTATAAACGTGAGAACATGATACTGTTTACTTATTGAAATTAAATTTAGCTATATAATCATATTTTTTCATTCACTACTATGTTTAAAGGACCAAACTATCATGCATGCCTCATATTGCACTTTAATTTTACAATTGAGTATTGAATATTTAAAATTTTTTTTATTTAAACATTAGACGTCTTGACTGCTGTTTAAGACCATGGGCAAAAGTTCCTTGATTTAGGTGCCAGGGTTTCTCTGACAAGGAACGGTATGAAAAATGGTAATCTGATATGTAACTTGTAACTATAGCTGTCAGATAAATGGGGTGGAGTAAAAAAAATACAATATTTCCCTGTGAATATTGTTCCGAAGGCCCATTTTTCCAAAACCCCATTTGTCTGAAAGATTTCCCATTGGACATGGATGGCACCGTAACTCTAACCATCTCCAAGCTTATGCCTAAACTTAACCATCACTAACCTTGTACCTAAACTTAACAATCTCTAACCCGACATCTTTCGGACTATTGGGGTTTCGGAATAATGGTACGTCACAACAATGGCCATTCCCCATCTATAGTCTTGTAAGAAGGGTCTACATTGTGACCACACTCTCCTCTGGGTGAAAACGTGATCATTATGTTTAAAATATGAAACACAATTTACAGAGGATCACTTCCCTGCCCCCATCACTAACCCCGCCCAAACCAATTAAATCAACGTTTAACCCGACCCAAATTCGACAGTTAAACCAATCAGGTATGGTTTGTGGGAGCTGAAGGCTGAAGCCAGGTATATTTGTCAAGATGCACTAGTCAGAAAACGAATACACTCTATTTGGAGTCAAAGCATTCAATATAAATAGCTTTGTACTGAAGTTATAAGTAGCAACTGTGTAAGCATTTTAAGAAATGATTATGGGTAAAAAAGTGTGATTACAAATATTTAACCCATCACAATATATTGACCTCAAATCGACCAACCATTAGGGAAATATTAAATATTATCTAATTAAATGCACTTTTAAGATAACTTAAACTTGATGATGTTGAGGTTTCCAAAGGTTTTTTTTTTTTTTTTTTGTTTTTTTTTTAAACCTTCCTCTAAGCCGATGCACCATCTAATCTCTTTTATGTTTGTCCTAGCAGTCAAGACCATGTTCCCCTCCATGGAGTAAGAGAAGAAGGGAAGACAAGAGAACACATTTGTTCCACCATTCATCAATGTGCTGATTTTGACACCCTTACTGAACAAGTGGAAGAAGGGAAGAACGGGGTTGTGCAAACAAGGAAACAAAACGGCAAAGCCAGCATTAAACTGGACCCTTTTTTTATAACAAAAAATAAATTAAATGGCGTTCTTGGACAACCCAGCTATTATTTTGGCTCATATTCGCCAGTCTCATGTGACCAGTGATGACACGGGCATGTGCGAGATGGTGTTAATTGACCAAGATGTGGACATGGAGAAGTGCCAACTTGCTTTGGTGCCCGGCAGCAGCAGCTTTGGAACCGTGGGTTCTGGCTTCCTGGTCGATGGGGGCAACAACGTGGGTGAGAATCATGGCTGTGATCTCTCTCAGTCAATGGACATCACCTCCAGCTGGGACTTTGGCATCCGCCGACGCTCCAACACAGGTAGGTGAAGCCCCTGGGTGTTTGCTGGTCAGAGGGCACGCTTTCTCCCAGGCTGACTGCTCAACCTCCCATTTGTGTTTTTAAACATGGAAATGGAGCCGGAAAGCATGCTCTGCTTTTGTTTTGTGGGGCTGACGTACCAAAATCTGGGTCTGTGGTTTAACGCAGCACAACAAATTTGTTTTGGTGTTGGAACATGCACGGCAACATAGTTGTTTCTGCTGCAGTGGATGGTTCAAGATTGCATTTCTTTTGCTGTACTTGCCTCATTGATTGATTTTGGAGTGACACGATGTGACATCATGTTATAAGTGACTCAAATAGACACTAATGGCCTTATGTAAATTCTGCTCTTTTTTTTTTTATGACATTTGTATAAAGCACCTGTGGTCTGGCTTTTAGGGTGTATGGTGGGATGAAAATGCAGGCATGATTTAATTTTTGTACCAACAATTTATAATTTTGTTTTAAAGTTCAGGTTGAGTTGCATACTAATTAAGAGTTTACATTTGCTATCAGTGTAATCAGTCATCATATCACCATCTTTCCTGCCCAAAACTAGGGCCCAAACAATGCTTAACAAGACAAAATAATGTCCACCCATTACAGACTGGAGATTGGAACATAAAAATGTGAGTAGATAGTTGATTTTCCTCGATTAAACTAATGGAGGCTGAGTTCATGTTCTATTTATTATGACATTTCTTACGTCGGTTTAAATGTCCCCTTAAATTCAGATGGAAATATGTTTGGACTCTAATGATATTAAAAAAAGATAGCGAACGGCTCAAAAATTGAGCAATTGTATACGATAACAGTAAAAGCTGTAGATATCCAATTTATTAATCCAACTTTGTGGACACATAGGACACATGGTAAGAGCTGACGGTAGTTGAAACCAAAGAAACCAATACAATTGGGCTAGACTGGATGCTCAAGCATTAGCATCTGGGGGAACAAAGATATATTTGTCACACAAATTATATCCATTAATCAAACCAGTTGTCACATAATTGGGTTCAGATAAACAAATTATACACCCCTAAAAAGAAAGGATGCAACGGTACATGATATGTTATCAAACCGTTTGGAACTATGGTTCAATACGCACCTGTGAACTACGATATCACGGTAGAAGTCCACATGGCGTGTTGGTGCTGCGTGCCGTAACTGCACACTTCCTATTGAGTCCACTGTTGGAACCCCTAGACACCTGGGCTAATTACCCACTATGCTGGACACCTCCCCTTGTAATCAGAAGAACTTGTGCAAATTATAACCTCCCACAATGAACTTGAACCCCTCCCCCCTTCCCCCCACAGTCATACACAGAGTGTTACACTAGTTATTAATGGCAGACTACTATAAAAACTCTTTTTTTTTTTTACACCTTTTAACTTGTTTTAAACATAAATGGGGGAAAAAAGGGCCTAGTTACTATGATACAGGATAAACAGTGGTGGTCGATTAGTCAAGTGACAACAGAACAGATACAAATTAAAGATATGTTAAAAGAAACGTAATAATAAGTGAGCGTTTGATTCAAATCACATTTCCAAACTATGTTTAGAAAGCCAATCAAGTCAACAAAAGCTGACACCAGCTGTTGACTATCACAAAGAGGCTCAAGTGAACCGTCAAGACCTATTTATACTCTGCTCCTCTGCTGTGTCCGAGTATAAAAATGTGAAGAAAAACACCTAGTGGGGTGAAATGTGTTGATGGGCAATTTATAGGCCTGATACTATGGAATAATGCTACTGTAGTTCAGTAGATATCTTAATTTATTCCACAGTTTGGGTGACTCAGACCAGATGGGGTACACTATATCTGGAATATTCAAAAAATGGCAGTTCGGTCATAGTTTGACATATTTGCATAAAGTCTGGTGTGAAAGTACCCAATACAGTTCTGGACCAGTTAATCATGTTTCCTCGGCAAGTTTACCCTCAAAAGTTAAGATCGACTGTAAATATTGTGGTAGGGAGAAGGGAGTGAATGACACTGCCACGACACCTACAAAGGGATTTGTGATGATTGGACAAACAATTTTATTGATTTATTGCTAACTTTGCACCAGGCCCATGTACTTGGAACTGGTTATTCACACACTTTTTCTTTTTTTTTTTTACAATTTCACACATACATACAGCTTTATGAAATATGTCTGGCAACTTTTGTGAAGATTGGACAAATGTATTTCTTTTAATTATAGTCTTGGCATTGGCCATTTTTGCGTCTTGGCCTTTAAACCACCCCTTATTGGCAGCACTTTCCAATCAATGGGTGAAATTTAATTTCTCTCATTTAGAATAATGGCAGCAGGCTAGATTTGAACCTGGAGCATTTCAAACCATTTTGCATACATCCAAGAAAGTGTACTTGTTTGGAATAAGTGGTGTCCCATATAGAACAATTAAAAATATATATTTTAAACACATAATCCTAGGCCTGTGCACAAAAATGAGCAGACTAGAGTCTTGATTTGTAAAGAAAAACACTTGTTTCTCAATAAGTAACTTCTATTTGAATATTATAAATGATCAAAATAAATGAGTATTTAAACAGCACACCTAAACAATGAAGAGCTTCATCAAAACTAGACTTTAGAATAATAAGTAAGTTACTTATTACACTACTTTTAAGTTACTCACCAAAATAAGTGCAGAAAAATGGATGCTATTTTTGCCAGAGGGGAACGCTGGTAGTAAAAGGAAAATTATTACATACGGCTCCGCAGCTCCAATCAGAGCGATCTTTCCTCCAAACAAAGCAAATTAAAAACTTGAAGTATTTAATTTACTCCTTTCCCTGCCGCTACTCTGCTGTGGAGCAGATCACACCTGGAAAAAATCCTGCCTGCGTTCTCACGGCCCGGTGGCAAATACCCCGCAGCCCGGCACGGTCCCCAAGCCGGGGGTTGGGTGCATTCTTCATCCTCTCAGTGCCTCTGTTGGGTACCTCATTTCCCACTTTCATGGCCACATCTGTGGAATTGCTGGACGTTCTGGTCGCCGGAGGAGAGGGGAATGCGCTCTTGTGTTTCCACCGACGTGGACTTCACACACCGTTACCAGGAATATTTCTCGGACGGCTTGGAGCCGGGCGAGCCTCAGTCAACTCCGTGGAGGCACACAATGCATCTTTTTACCTGTAGATCTTGACCGCCCCAATATGGCAACTGTGACAACATTACCAACAAAAGTATGGGGAGAATTGCGAACCTGCTTGTGGCTTCGAAGTTCAAACTCGAATGCTCATTTCGATCGATTCTTGATTTCGAATCAGATTCGTGACAACCCGAGTTGATGGGCAGTTTATATATCCAATAGACTGGAATACAGTGTTTCCTGTGGAGGCGATGGCTTGGTGTGGTCGGGGAGTCCAAATTCCTTTTGAATGGTCCGCGCCTCAAGCCCTCGGGCTACACCGTACTGCATAGCAGGAACAGGTACATTTCCTGAAGAAAGTGTCAATGCTGCAACGTATGAGGGGTTAATTTAGTGTGTTACTGGTAAACTGTATTGACTATGCTATCAGTGTACAGTGTAAGAGCCTAGGAATGGTATCGCTTTTGTAGAGCTCCAGTACTGCTTGGGGGGTAACTACTAACTACATATAAAATCCATTTATTAATTATTGTTTGTAATACCTATTTTGTACTGATGCAAGGGAGCAGTTAGGGGTTTGTTAGAGCAGTTAATATGCTTTAGTGTCCTTAAGCAACACACTACTAGGAAGAGCCGGGGATCGCACTGGCAATCAATCTTTCGAGCACTAGATGACCCACTCTACCTCCTGAGCCTCCTGCCCCCTAAATGATTCATGTTGTGACATCAAAGATTTTGCTGTGGTGGAGTGCTACAACAAAACCTTACCGGGGGAAACACTGTAATCATGCTAGATCAGTGGTTATCCATAATTTATTCCAGAGTCTGGGTGACCCTCCACACTTCATCTGTAATACTGCAAGTTTAAGTGTTACACAAGTACTGCAATTTGGTCATGGAGTTATAAGGCATTATATGAGAAGCCCAATGTAATTACACCTAGGAGACACAAACGGGTACCAATCGCAACTAAACGACATAATTTGTATTATTATGAGCTATGACGCAACAAATTTTGTGAAATTTTAGCCATCACATGAAGAGATACACATTTTTGCATTTGTAGTGCCCACTATGGTTCAATTCTAAATCTTTTCATGATGCGTTTTCATATTTTGTTTCTGTATCTATAGTCAAATCTGCACCAAATTGTGTGATGATTGGACAAATGTAGCAGTGGCTGACTTATCAACCTCAATTAGGTTTTCAAAACATGGAGTTTTAGTTTCACTTTCTTTACGTTTGGTTAAAGTAGCAACATTAAATGACATATGGCTGACTTACCAAACTCACAAACAACATTTTGAACTATTTGAATTTTAGATTGTGGCATTAGCCACCATTGGACAAATTGGCCCCATTCTTGAGTAAACTGCTTTTGCAAACATTGCCTTTTCATTCTTGTAAAGGAAAAGAAGGAACACAGGTGTAACATGTACTGAACAGTCATGACGCAACACAGTTTTTCAATCATTGAAAACTTCTTTAATGGCCAGGGTGCAGATTTTCAGCTTAAATTAGAAACTAAAGCTTCTAAAGAAAACTAAAGAAAAATGTCAAATTATGTCGTTGCGCGTTTTTGGGGGTTCATGTGGTGGGCTTACTGCGGGCTTGTAAATACCTATATCTTCTAGCTTTTCAAAAGTATTTTATTGAATGCGCAGAGCAAAATGGAGATGACCAAAAAATGGCATATTTGACCTTTTTAAGATACACTTTGACAGTAATTACAATTATGTTTACTGGCACATACACCTGCAAAACAAGCATAACATCTTTTTGAAGAAAACATTTAAGTGAGTGAGAGTCACAGTGGAGGCCGAGCAGCCCAGATGTTTTCCAAATCATTGATATTCTCTATTTTCATAATTTCACTGTGAGAACATCAGGGTATTAAAGGTAATCAAGAAATAGTCATCGTTGCCCTACTCCTACCAGTCCTTATGATTATGATTGCTTATGATATTAGGATATATGATTAATAAAAAATAACACATTGATTTAGTGCAATTCTATTTAATAAAACATCTCAGTGCTACAGAGATGAATGGGATTGTGATGGCTGTGCATATATCCTTGGAGTAGCCTTTAGGAACCTTGAGGAGATACAGGCATGGCCAAGCTTCACTGCATCTGGCAATGATAGTGGGGTGGAGTTTTGAGAGATGTTTTTTTTTTTTTTTTAAGATTTTAATCAAACCTCGCAAGTCGCAACGTTCCGTGATGTGGTTGGTGGTGGTGAAAGTCAGGTCAGGGTCTAACAACTATGTTGTGACTGAACAATCGGAGGGAGATGTCCGTGTAAATGAGGTGAACGGCGATATTTGAACAACAAGTAGATCCCATGCTTTGCTGCTCTTGGAAATTGTTTCATCTGGGCCTTTATCTCCTCAAGGTAGGTAGGTGGTGATGGCCATGTGCCTTACATGTGCAGTAAGGGAGAAGTCATCTTAAAACAGTGTGAAACTGCGATGGCTCATATGCCTGAGTATTATGTTTCCTATTCAAAATTGATTATGGTGCTTGGCGACAGACGGAGGGAATCAAAAGGTAGATAAATGAGAAGCAAAGATCTTATCTCCTTTTGGCTCCCTTAGCTTGTCTAATAGTTTTTTGGGGAGCTGGTCTTGTCGGTCGTGTTTTTGGTTATGGGTAAGAGGTTTTAAAAATATGTTTGAGTGTTCAACTGAGAATTCACCTGAACTGGCTGTTTCATCAGGACTCCAGCATGACAGGGGCGAGAAACCAGGGGTTGCTGGTAAGATAATGAAGGGCTAGCACGGAGGTTAAATCACTTAATTTCAATGTCATGTTAATTGTTGTTGTTTTCACATTTTATAATGTAATTCTGACATTTTGTGTGTTTTTGTGTGTCTAATGGTTGAATCGGGTTGGTAGTCCGTCTGGTCTAATCCTATGATCTGAAATTCTGTACAGATGTTAAACTTTGTAAAAGGCAATGGAAATTTTGTTTCTCGTGAAACTCCTATATCTTCAGATAAAGTTTTATTTTATTTTTCCCAGACGTTTCCGTTTCCATCCTATCAAGGTTGAAAGGGAAATGACATTTAAATATCTCTCCTTTTGCAGCTCAAAGACTAGAAAGGCTACGGAAAGAGCGCCAGAACCAAATCAAATGCAAAAATGTTCAGTGGAAAGAAAGGTCGTCCTCGCACTCAGGTAAAGTTATGTCTTTTATTTCCCCACTCGCCTTCCCATCTCTTGCCTTCTGCCCTTTCACTGAATTCAAGTGTGTATCAATTTCAAACCATTAGGCTGTGTGAATTGAAAGGTTTTCACACCTTATTTTAACAGCGCCTCACAAGTAGGACTTGGTATCATAAAAATATGTACAGATACTGATACCCTGACTTCAGTATACCTTCATAGGCAATTTGATACAAATGGCCTCCTTTATTTTAAGGGAAATACCTAGACAGTAAGGTTGCAATAATGCTCTTCACAAATACACTACTTTTGTAGTGACCAAAGCACATACCCATTCCCATCAAATTTAACTTCATTACATACATTGCAATTGTATTCAAGAAAAAATGGTGAAACAGTGTTATCATTTCACAAAATTGAAATTATTTTCAGGAAGTCTGACCTATGCCAGTCGAGGAGCTGAAGTGTACATTTAAAACAGAGTTGTTGCTAGCAAGCTAGCTTCTTTATAACCTGAATGTAATGTTATATTTACCCAAAGCTGGAAGGTGTATTTCTCTTATTTCACAGGAGCTAGGCTAGTTGATCCCATCCACAGCCTTGGATTGAGCTTACACAGTTAGAATGCAACCTGTTGCTATTTCTGTACTGGACTCACAGGGATACAATTGGTATTTTAATCTTAAACTTCAAAAAACTAAACTTAAAACTTTGGCCATCTCACATGAGAACAAGTTCTAATTATGATGAGCATGTGTTGTTATGATTTCTGCAGTGGAAGACTTGGGATCTTTGTTTGAAAAGCGGGACTTTAAAGATCGGGCCCGAGCGACTGGTTCAAAATCCACCCTGTCTCTTCGTCTTGAGCAATGTCCCCAGCAGCTGAACAACCCTTTCAACGAGTACTCCAAATTTGATGGCAAGGTAGGTCATTTCAGAATGTGCAAAATCCGTTTGATTGTTCTTCATTGTGTCTGTCCGACTGAATATTGTACTCAATTAGCAAATTTAAGATTTAGTATTTTAAGCAAACCTGAATCCTACATAGAGAGGGGAATTTTGTAGTGTTTCGCCGTGTAAACACAGCAGAACGGCAGAGCTTGAATATATGTAGTCACTATATAGAAATTGACATATGGCTATATTACTGTTGTCAATTCAGATGCACATATAGATGTATAGAGGTCAGAAATGAACTTAAACAGATGGGGACACAGTGAAGTTCATTTTAAATGCAGAGGGAATGAATCGCATGCTTGGATCACGTTGTATTTTACCCGCTTTTTAATGACGGTGTTTGTCTCCCAGGGCCATATAGGCACAACTGCCACCAAGAAGATCGATGTCTACCTCTCTATGCAGATGACCCAGGAGAAACTACATCCAATGATGGTGGTCACAATTGCCAACGCCCGTGTTCACGACCTCATTGGGCTCATCTGTTGGCAATACACCGGCGAGGGACGTGAACCCAAGCTCAAGTAAGCTCATATAAGCAAACCTTGATATGTATCGGGGGGGGGGGGGGGGGGGATTCCATAGACTGGTCGACAACGTGGTTTGTCACTCGTTATACCACAAGTTGACTGCTACTAGCTGACATTGGCTAGTTGTTTACTACGGGGGTTAAAAAAAAAAAATAAATACACAAGCATGAATACTTCAGTGGAGTTTAGATTCTCCATTCACGTACCAAGCAGTACATCGACAGCACAGCCGAGCATCTCAGATAGCCTGGCTTTACACTTCTCAGATACAGAGAAGTGTAGGGATTGGTTCCATGGACCACATAACAACTCATACGTTTGACAGGACCAGTGAAAGGTTTGGACACACCTACTCATTCAAGGGTTTTTATTTTTACTTTTGCTATTTTC
The DNA here is from genome assembly GCF_960531495.2 of Zeus faber. Classification (NCBI taxonomy): domain Eukaryota; kingdom Metazoa; phylum Chordata; class Actinopteri; order Zeiformes; family Zeidae; genus Zeus; species Zeus faber. The sequence goes on from NC_137204.1 coordinate 12,696,354, forward strand.
TACATTGTAGAATAATAGCGAGGACATCACGACTACAAAATGACACATGGAACGAATTAGTAACCAAAACGGTGTTAAACGAATCAAAATATATTTTTTGAGTAGCCACCCTTTGGCCTGATGTGACAGCTTTGCACAGTCTTTGCATTCTCTCATCCAGCTTCACGAGGTAGTCACCTGGAAGGCTTTTACGTTTGTAGGTGTGCCATGATAAAAAAATAAATTTGTGGAATAAACTTTTTTTTTTTTTTTCCTTGAGCCAATCAGCTGTGTTGTGACAAGGTGGCGTTGGGTAGACAGTAAATAGCCCCGTTTAGTTCGTATTATGGCAAGAACGGCTCGACGAAGCAAAGGGGAACGACGGTCCATCATTACTTTAAGATGTGAAGGTCGGTCAATCCGGAAAACAAGAACTTTGAAAGTTTCTTCCGGTGCAGTCTATGAAGGGCCAAGAAACCCGAGCGATTCCCATTAGACCGTTGGAAATCTGTCTTTCGGTCCGATGAGTCCAAATTCATGATTTTGGGTTCTTGGTTTGCATTCTCTTTTGATTTTTACCGTTATTTTATTGGCTTCAACATTTTCTATTGTTATCCTCTTTTTCCTTTTTTTCCTCTCTCCTCTCCTTCTTCTTTTTTTCCCCCCGTTCCCAGCGAAAATGTGAACGCCTACTGTCTCCATATAGCGGAAGATGACGGTGAGGTGGACACAGACTTTCCACCGCTGGACTCCAATGAGCCCATCCACAAGTTTGGCTTCAGCACACTTGCCCTGGTGGAAAAGTACTCTTCGCCCGGTCTTGCCTCCAAACAATCTTTATTTGTCAGAATGTAAGTAGCCTCTCCATCCACCTTTGCTTTTGAAGTGTCCTACCTATATATTTTAATTATCAATAAATGCACAAACATGGCTAGAAAATAGCCTTTATGAGGTGGTGTATCCTATGTTATGAGTAGAATGACACGTTCTGACTTCGACCCACAGAGCCTTAAATGTTTTTAAATGTATGAAATCAGCTTTGAAATAAATATTAGTTCTAAAATGTCACCATTTGACAAAAAAAGCGACAAAAACTAGTCAAGTTCCCCTTGTGCACGCTTGGCGTGATGTAACCTGGGGCCCTAATAAATCCCATGCATACTTAAATAATCTCCCAAATATCAGTCAGTTATATAAGTTGATTGTGAAGGGTTGTGATTTTCGTCTTTTTGATGTATTGAAGCACCTGGCATTTTTTTCCCCTTGTAAATGAGTATTAGTTTATATTGTTATAAACTGGTTTATAAACTCTTGTGTTCTTTCTCTCTCTCCTCCAGAAATGCTGCTCACGGTTTTTCTCTCATACCCGTCGACAGCCTTAAGGTTACCATGAAGGAAATTCTCCAGAAAGCGCTCAAGAAGAGGAAAGGCTCTCAAAAGGGCTCGGGTAATGGAACTTACTGAACATACGTACAGTCTTACCATGCATCTGGAGCTCTGAACTCGCAGCTCCATGAAATGTTGAGCTACGTTCTATGCATGTCTCGTTCATAGGGAGGTCTGTGGACCCACGCCTGTTTCTAGCTGTGTTTTATCCAGGGACTTTGCAAAGTTGAACAAGTTGGGATGATTCCAATGGTCCTTAACAAGTAGTCAGAAGTCAGAATCTTTTTTATTCGCCATGTACTTTTACATATACAAGGAATTTGTTCTGGTGAGGTTTGGTGCATTAAGCTGCCAGACCATTAGCATTATAAAAAAACCTTTACAAAGAAATTGAGAATAATCATTAAAATATAAGAAAAAGTAAATTAAAAAAATAAAATTGTGAAATATATAGAAATAGCCAAAATATTCCCCATGAAAAATACAGAAAGTCAGATATTTTAAAGATATACAGTATTCGTATCGCTTTTTATTGTTTGAATGATCTTATAGACGAGACGCTGGTCAAATTGTGGGTGGATCAAATGCAAAAATGAAATGACGGTGCATATGCATTGCCCAAAATCTGCCGTTTGCTTCCGCACGGTCGGTTACGTTTAAGTCACGTATCTGAAAGGGCTTGTCCCACTTCCACCGGGGGCTTCTTGCTTAAGATGAAAACGAATGACCTGAGTTCCTCTGTGACTTTCCCCCCCCCCGCCCAGGTCCAATGTACCGCCTGGAGAGACAGACGGAGCCCAACGTGGCGGTGGACCTGGACTGCACGCTGGAGAGCCAGAGCACCTTGGAGTTCTGCCTCGTCAGGGAAAACAGTAAGCTGCTGGATGCAACTTATAAATAAATGTAACTGATCCATACCCGAATGAGTTATTTCCTTTTTGATCGAGACAAATTGTTTCCGTTGACGACACCCCTGTTGCCTGAGATAACCTAAGGGCCGAAAAGGCTGTTGCAGTAGTCGAGACATGGAGAGGGGAAATCTTGTAAAACTGTCTTCGTATGGCTGAATTTGAAAAGCAGGCCGACCTTGTGACGCGATGGTGATGAATGGATGATCTTGACCAGGACAGCACAAAGGAATGGTTGAATCGGACGTGAATCTCAGCCGCTTTTCGTCTTTCCCCTCTAGGTTCTAGGGGTGAGGAAAGCTCAGAGGAGGACCCTCCTATTGACATCACCTCCGTGCAGGACATGCTGAGCAGCCACCACTATAAGTCCTTCAAGATCAGCATGATACACAAGCTGCGTTTCACCACCGACGTCCAGCTGGGTAGGTGGAGGTGGGGAAAATGTGAGACTCGCATGAGGTAACAAAACGCACAGATTTTTCAGTCTCAAAAGTCTTGAGTGTTTTGTTTGATGTTTTGTGGGGTCCATCTAATGTCCGTGAACAAAGGTTGGGGATTGGGTTGAATCCATTCACATTATATTTTCTATTCCAAACATGAATTTAAAAAAAATAAAAAATGTCCAAACATCACGACTAAGCTCCATTCAGTGCTTAATGGCATTCTTGTCACGTAGCGTTTTGATGATGAAATGTAGAAATTGTTAATTTCCTCCAATCTTCTCCATCTAATTATAGGACCATACCGCCATTAATATTTACCATTTTAGGCAGGGGTGAATGTAAAAATATGTTTGCTGATTGGTAAATGAGCTAGAACTCTATTTGACACACACACACACACACTCATTCTCTGGTCCATGTGTTCCTCAGGCATCTCTGGTGAGAAAGTGGAAATCGATCCGGTCACCAATCAGAAAGCAAGCACCAAATTCTGGATTCGCCAGAAGCCCATCTCCATTGATTCCGACCACCTCTGTGCCTGTGACCTGGTGGAGGAAAGAAGTCCAAGTAAGTCAACCGTGCAGGTTTCCTGGTTGCCACATCGATCGCCACAGATTTGAGAAACCAGCCGCTTCTAACGGAATCACTCCGGTTCATTAAGTAACTGAAGGAGGAACTCCCAAATTCTGCTGATCATTTTTTTTCTTTCTGCTGAAAATGTTCCGTCACCTGCAGAGATTTTTCTCTGGAGGATTTGGAAAGAATATGAAGGAGGAAAGCCAAAGCGCTAGCTTAAGGATAAATTCTAGGTCAGTGCTCTTCAAACGGAGGTCCATGACCCCGAGGGTCTCCAGAGGTACTGCAGAGGGTGTTCGCACAGCACGTAAAACGCTATTTAAATTAGTGAAAGCTTTAATTTATTTGTGAAAACAGGTCCATTTCAGTTTTTTGTTTTGTTTTTTACACACACACACACACACACACACACACACACACACACACACACACACACACACACACACACACACACAATATTTATGACCAGATCTAGATAAAAACTACTACACTTATAGTTGTCAAACCTGGGCTACATTATAATAGAAAGCCTAAAGAGCATTTCAAACACCATTTCAGATTTGTGAAGTGTCTTTTCCACACAGACCAGTCACCGTGGAAGAAATAGTGAAATCCACCTTTTTAAATCTAAATCTAAGATAAAAGCACGCAGTAAAGCATCATCACTGTGAGTATATAAATAGGTTAATAAGGCGTTAGAAATGTTATTATAGGCCAGGCTTAAAATGCTGCAATAGTTTTATGAATAGTCACATAATTAACTTTCAGTGGGTACATAGTCATTTCAATATATAACATTTTAAAATAAATTATTTTTTTAATGATCAGTAGTCTTTGTAACCTCTTTAAAGAAATACCTCTGTGTACTCTGTGTTTGTTTATCGATTCCTTTTCCTCACTGTCTTGCAGGTCATGCAATATTTAAGATCACCTACCTTAGCAACCATGATTATAAGCCGCTCTACTTCGAATCTGATGCTGCGACAGTCAATGAAATTGTGCTTAAGGTGAGTTATGAGCTGTCCTGTCGTGTTGAAATAAAATCACAGAACCACTTGATTCCACAACCAAACACGCCTCTCTATTCCAAGTAAACGCAATAGGCAAACATCTCTTGACCCAGTCGTCTAGTCATCACAATTTGACTGTTCACTTGATGCCTAATATATATCGTGTGTGTGTGTGTGTGTGTGTGTGTGTGTGTGTGTGTGTGTGTGTGTGTGTGTGTGTGTGTGTGTGTGTGTGTGTGTGTGTGTGTGTGTGTGTGTGTGTGTGTGTGTGTGTGTGTGTGTGTGTGTGTGTTAAAAACATTGGAAATACCAGTTAAATCCAGAGGTATTTTCTTGCCTTTTGTTTACAAAAACAATCTTTCTTACTACTGTGCAAAAATGTATTATTAATGTGCTGGTTCTCTTAAAGTGTATATATCTTTAAAACATTTCTCCTTTGACCACAGGTAAACTACATCCTGGAGTCACGGGCTAGTACCTCACGGGCTGATTACTTTGCCCAGAAGCAGCGGAAACTAAGCCGCCGCACCAGCTTCAGTTTTCAGAAAGACAAGAAGTCGGGCCAGTAGAATGACTCTCAAATACACTTTTAATTAGGGGGACAAAACATGGCTTTGATGCAGCAAAACTGGCATGAAGAAATGACTGAAAGAGATGGAGAAAAGGACGGGAACAAAGGACAATGCTCCCCAATGAGAACAAATGGAGCCTCTGTGTTTTCAGTTTGTTTGGTCGTTTTGACAAACGGAGGAATTCCCTTTTCTACCAATGGAACAAATTGGTCTGTGGAGGTCTATGGCTGCTATATCTGTAATTTTCCCACGAAACTCATTCATTCAGAATGTATGCATATTCTTAGCGTAGGATAATTATGCATAGTTTAAATAACTAGATGATGTATAACAAAGGCACGGGACGTAACCCCAAAAACAAAACTCCAATACTGCAGTTTTGCCGGGTGTGTTTTTTTTTTTTTTTTTTTTTTTTTTTTTTTTTTTTTTTTCTACCGATACGCACATCAAATCTATCAGAAATTTTCAATGGAGATGTAATGGGAATACCTGTTCATTGGGAAAATGACTTGAACACTTCCAAGTTTGAGGAGCTCAAAAGTATTTCAAAATAAAAGGCCTGAGTTTCAAGATTATTTACTGAATAAAATTGTGAATAGTATTGCATTCCAAGCTTTGCCTTTGAAACTCCTTTCTGTCTATTGTTACGGAATTTGGTTTGAATGTCCCAAGATTATACCATATTTAATACCCACGATCACCAATCACAACCAATTTAGATCATTTCATTAATCATCATTAATTCATTAATGTATCATTGAAATTTCACCAACTAATTTTTTTACCTCCTACTCACAATCTTGGCTCCAACTTCTATGATCATTGTATGGGGTGTGTAAAAAAGTTGGAGCAAAAACTTTCAGTAAGTTGAGGGCAGGATCAGGAAACAATTCTCAGGATGTTGGATTGAACCAGCGTTCATTTTGCAGATAAAAAAAATCAACCTTTTTCTCTCGGAAAAGATAATGAGATTATGACGAGGACAACACTAAAGATCATTCTTTTTCCAGTACAACAGTGAGTCGTTTGGTCAGCTGGACTTTTACCGTGCTCCATGAGAGTTTCAAACTCCCTTTTATATGATGTTTGCAAAGTGCGAAAGAAAATGCGTACAACTCATTTTTAGTAAGATGACATTTATTGAGTGACTGTGGTGACGTCCAACATTAACATAAATAACCTCATCATTTGGAAACACAGGGCTTGTGAACGCATCCCAGAGCCTCGACCGGATGCGGAAAGTCAGCCCCCCAGCACGTCACAGCCCATCACAGCTTCTCGTGTGCAGAATCCGACTCCGTAGGAATGAATGGACCCCGGGTTTGTTCGGGTCGTTTGTCGGTTAAAGCGTGAAGTGCATTGGATGAAAAGAACATGGATCTTTGAAAATAAGAATTGTGACTCTGTGAATAGAGTACTATCTAATATCTTGTATATATCTAGAAGTCAGATACAAACTGCGTGTGCGTGCGTGTGTGTGGCCTTACCGGCTTGATGTTAGGGGGGCGTTATGTTAGATATTTTATTCCCTTTTTGTAAATAGAAATGGAGTCTGCTCCATCTAACCCGACGCCGTGCACCTCCTGAGCCAGTCCTAACACAAAAAGTGTTGGAGTCAAAAACATATTCCGTGTTACACATGGACTTGGCTTGCCGATCCAGAGCAACGTGGTTGTTTTATTTTAGTCCCAAAAGTTAAAGTTGATGAAATGTCTCCGAGGGACATGCAGTGTTTCATTGTTTAAATAGAACCGTGTTGTTGGGAACTTCCACATGGAGTGATTTCCTTACAGAGACACCGTGAGGTAGGACTCTGTGGACTACAGGTGGTAGAAGCCATGTTCTAATTCATTTTTAGGATAAAGTAATTACATGCACAAGTGTGTCATCTTGTTGTAGTAATCTGTGTTTCACCAGGACTCGGAAAAATCATTATGTCAGCCGATGCTGCGTTCAAAGGAAACTCGGAAAATTGTTACTTGTTGTAGACATAATGTTGACGTAAAGATGAGCAACAGCACAAACTAATGCTACGTTACATGGGAATTTGAAAATTTGTAATTGGTGTAGATAATGGATGAATTATTATTATACTAAACTATATATTTAACTTTACAAGGATGCCTATCTTAAAGTAAAAAAGTAAGGGCAATTAATGACTTGGCGGGAAAAAAAATTGTGCATCTTCAGCAGCGGGAAATGACACCCTTCTGAGTACAGTGGCGGAAAAGAACGCAAACAAAGAAAAAAACTTTATGATTCTCTTGCAGGGATTGTAGGCAGGCGGTCGTGACCTTACCTTAGGCGTCCACAGGGCGAGAGTTGAGGGCTGTGAATGTCACATGGTTTGCAGTTTGACAATATGACACAGTAAAACAATCACAAAGCATCATTAATAATGATTAATACAGACAATTGCTCTCCATTGAAAAATGTGAGGAGTTTGCTACATTCTTCAGTAACAAAATTACAGCTATCAGACAGAAATGAACCTACCCTTCAGTTCCCCAGTAATATGACTGCTGCCATGTCTCATTTCGTCCCCTTAGACATAAAAAGACTGATCGATATTGTTGGTCAGCTCAGGTCCTCCACCTGCTGCCTGGACCCCCTCCCTACCACATTTTTTAAAGCAGTTTTGAACTGCCTAGCACATGAGGTATTAGAAAATTTAAATGGCTCTCTTCAATCAGGTATAGTCCCTGCAGCATTTAAAACAGCTGTCATTAAACCACTCCTGAAGAAGAGCAATCTCGATGCAACAGTTATTGCCAACTACAGGACCATTTCCAACCTGCCGTTCCTCAGCAAAATACTTGAAAAAACAGTATTACCTTCAGCTCAACAACTATCCAACCTCAAACAGCCTTTTAGACACCGATCAATCTGGCTTTCCACCTCACCATAGCACAGAAACAGCACTTATTAAAGTTCTGAACGATCTACACATAAACACTGATGCAAAAAAACTATCTGTTCTTCTGCTCCTGGATCTCAGTGCTGCCTTCGATACTGTTGACCATCAGATTTTGTTAGCGAGATTACAAAAATGGGTTGGCCTATCTGGCCCGGTTCTAAATTGGTTCAAAACCTACCTACAGAACAGGCAGTTCCTCGTGTCCATTGGAGATTTTGTGTCAAACAAGGTGGATATTGTATGTGGAGTGCCCCAAGGTTCGATTCTGGGACCATTATTGTTTAACCTCTATATGCTTCCACTGGCACATATTGTAAAGAAACACAAAATAAATTACCATAATTATGTAGATGATTCACAACTGTACATATCCCTATCTCCTGATGACCTACTCCCCATACACTCCCTCACTCAGTGTATTAATGATATTAATGCACGGCAAAGAACCTTTAACAACTGAACAAAGACTAAACAGAAATACTCTGGTCTAATCTTTGGTGCAAAGGCTCAAAGACAGAAAAATTGCAGCTCATCTTAGTTCTCTGTCCCTGGAGAGCAAGAATGAAGACAAAAATGTGGGTGTAATCATAGACGGTGATCTAAATTTTAAGAGCCATATAAATCAAATCAGTGAAAAGTGTGAAAAGCAGACTCCGAAAAATTAATCCATGCATTCATAACGAGTAGATTGGACTACTGTAATGGCCTATTCACCGGCCTCCCAAAATCAGCTGTGCAGCGGCTACAGCTAATCCAAAATGCGGCTGCACGTGTTCTCACTGGAACAAAAAAGTTTGAACATATCACACCTGTTCTTAGATCTTTACATTGGCTCCCCGTCAAAACTAGAATTGATTTTAAGATTGTGCTACTTGTATATAAAGCTATAAATGGACTTGCACCTCAGTATATAAAATAAATGCTAATTATACACGAACCAGCAAGAACTCTCAGGTCCACAGGCAGTGGTCTTTTAACTGTCCCTCGTACCAACTCTAAAGCAGGAGAAGCTGCTTTCTATACCTATGCCCCAAGTAAATGGAACACCCTACCGAGGGACCTGAGAGAGGCCCCCACACTGAATACTTTTAAAAGCAGGTTAAAAACCTTGCTGTTCGCTACAGTCTATGACTGACTGATGTCTGTCTGTCTGTCTGTCTGTCTGTCTGTCTGTTTGTCTGTCTATCTGTTTGTGTTACTGGTGCTGGTGCTGTGGCTGCTGCTAACCTTATACCTAAACTTAACCCTCGCTTACTTTATGGCTAAAATTAAGCATCTCTAACCCTATACCCTAACTTAAACACCTCTAACCTTATACCTCAACTCAACCGTCTCTAACCTGAGTGACTCCTCCGGTTCCGGTGAGAGCCAACACTTCCGGTTCCAGTGACTTCTTTGCGTGTGCGGTGCGTTGTTGTCGTTTTTGCTGTTGTTTTTTGTTGCTGCTGCTGTTGTTGTTTTGTGGCTGCTGCTGCTGCTATTTCTGTTGCTGCTGTTGTAGTTTCTGTTGTGATATTACAATGAGAGTATTATAAGAAGGGTGTGTTTTCGGAGAGATAGTCAAAAGGATCTCACTCCCGAGGTCAGAATGAAAAACTTGACCCGTAATTTAGGGACGCTAATTAAAGAACCGTAACTGGATTAAGATGAGATCGTGCACACAGTTGAAATTTTCGTTTCCGGTGAGGGCTACCACTTCCGGTTCCGGTGACGTCTTCACTTGTGCGCTGTTGCTGCTACTATTGCTGCTGCTGTTTTCTGTTGCTGCTATTGTTTCTGCTGTTTTTTTCGTTGCTGCTGCTAACCTTATACCTAAACTTAACCATCCACCGTGACTGGATTAAGATGAGATGGTGCACACAGTTGAAATCTCAGTGTCTGGTGCGGGCTGCCACTTCCGCTTCTGGTGACGTCTTTGCTGTGCGTTGCTTCCCTGAGAACTGTTGACTCAATACAGATCAGATTTCTGGTTCCGGTGAGAGCTACCACTTCCGGTTCCGGTGACGTCTTCGCTTGTGCGCTGTTGCTGCTGCTGTTGCTGCTGCTGTTGCTGCTGTTGCTGCTGTTGCTGCTGTTTTTGCGGCTGCTATTGTTGCTGCTGGTACAGTAGCCGCTAGTGTTGTTATTGCTGCTGGTGGTGTTGTTGGTGCTGCTAACCTTACACCTTAAGTGGTGTTGTCATTGCCACTACTAACCTTATACCTAAACTTAACCATCTCTGACCTTATTCCTTAACCTAATCATCTCGAACGTTATACCTAAACATAACAATCCCTAAACTTATACCTAAACCTAACCATCTCTAGCCTTATACCCTAATTAAAATATCTCTAACTTTGGACCTCAACTCAAGATCTCTAACATCTCTAACCTGAGTGACTTTTCCAGTTCCGGTGAGAGCTACCACTTCCAGTTCCGGTGAAGTCTTTGCGTCTGCGTTGCTGCTGTTGCTCCTGCTTTGGTTTTGCTGTTGCTGCTGCTGGTGTTGATGTTGCAGCTATTTCTGTTGCTGTGGTTGTTTCTGTTGTGATATTACAGTTAGAGGATCATAAGAAGGGTGTGTTTTCGGAGAGAGAGAGAGAGTCAAAAGGATTTACCTCCCGAGGTCTGATTAAAAACTTGACCCGTAACTTAGGGTTTCTAATTAAAGGACTGGATTAAGATGAGATGGTGCACACAGTTGAAATTTCCGTTTCCGGTGAGAAGATAGGGAAACCAAAAACATGCACACATCATCGTCTGACCAGTGATGGACACTCATCACCAGGTCCCCAGGCGCGTCAACGAATGCTGCCCACTCCTCCCCCCCGGAGGAGGGACAAGCCAGGATGGGTTAAATGCAGAGGCCTCATTTCACCGGCCACCATCCAAAGCATGTGCATGTGTATGTTTGCATGTGTTTGTAGTGTGGTGTGTTGCGTGATAATTAAAGATTCTTCTTCTTCTTCAATACAGATGAGATTTCTGGTTCCGGTGAGAGCTACCACTTCCGGTCCTGGTGACGTCTTCGCTTGTACGCTGTTGCTGTTTTTGGTGCTGCTGTTGTCTGCTGCTGGTATTGTCACTGCTGGTGTTGTCGTTGCTGCTGCTGCTGGTGCTGTTGTTGGTGCCGCTAACCTTATACCATAACTGGTGTTGTCGTTGCTGCTTCTGCTGGTGTTGTCGTTGATGCTGCTAACCTTATAACTAAACTTGACTCTCGCTTACCTTATACCTCAACTTAACGTAACCTTATACCTCGACTTAACCATCTCTAACCTGAGTGACCTTTCCAGTTCAGGTGAGAGCTACCACTTCCGGTTCCGGTGACGTCTTTGCGTGTACGTTGCTGCTGCTGTTGTCACTGCTGGTGTTGTCGTTGCTGGTTCTGCTGGTGTTGTCGTTGCTGCTGCTAACCGTATACCTAAACTTAACTCTCGCTTACCTTATACCTCAACTTAATGTAACCTTATACCTCGACTTAACCATCTCTAACCTGAGTGACCTTTCCAGTTCCGGTGAGAGCTACCACTTCCGGTTCCGGTGACGTCTTTGCGTGTACGTTGCTGCTGCTGTTGTTGCTGCTGGTGTCGATGTTGCTGCTGCCATTGTTGTTGTTTCTGTGGCTGTTGTTGCTGCTGTTGTTGTTTTCCAGTTGCTGTTGCTGCCACTGTGGTTAGAGTCGCTTTTATTGTTGTTTTTGTTGTCTTTGTTGTTGCTTTTGTTGTTGCTGTTGTTTCAGGGGCATTCTTTTGTAATGACCGGCTGACAACTACGTTCTCTCTTTCTTTTTTGTATTTCTTTGTAAAGCGCATTGTGTGGCCCTGGTATGACATGCGCTCTATAAATAAAGTGTGACTTGACTTGACTTGACTTGACTTGACAATTGCATACTTTAAAACTGGACTAACATATTTGATTACAGAAAAAAATGAATAATAATAATAATAAAAAAATAAACAACAACCCAGAATCCGAGAGAGAGAACTGGTAGGACAGACAACAATGTGTTCCTATAAATTAAGACAATTATATCAGTTCCCTTAGTGTCTGTAGCGATATCTAATTCAACCAGGACATCATGATTGTTGAGATATTTTGTCCTTCCGGGGGATCTCCCGGCTTCTTACTTTTCGATTTTGCTCCACAGACAACATTTGCATCTGTATTACCAGCAAAGCCATAGCAATCAATAATGGAAATTCTACATCAAACTTAAAATACTAAAATATATTGCTAATACATTTTTGCACTAAGTTAAAAATTTCATTTGTAAACGATAATGGGCAAGGTTCAAACAAGGCTGCGACTGAGAGATTTGAGCCCACTTCACACGGAATACGACAAACGACAACAACAAACGGGAAGTTCATTCATTCCTACGGAGAGTCGGGTGCTGCACGCGAAAAGCTATGAAACCCTGCGGTGCAGAGTTTCCGTGTTCGTTCGAGGCTCCGGGAGGAGTTCAAATTATTTTCTTCTTGTGGTTTGTCGGATTCTGTGTGAAGTAGCCTTATTAAGAACTTAACATGCAAATACCTAGGCCACTATGATATGTGAAACTTAAGAGTAACCCGGATTTGCAGCTTGCAGAAAATTGAAACAATGTGGCAAATGAAGAGAATTTTGAATGTGTGAATGACGTTGCTCATCTCGTTCCAATGGCACCTGTCAAGGGGTGGGATGCATTAGGCACCAAGTGAACAGTCAGTTCTTGAAGTGGATGTGTTGGAAGCAGGAAAAAATGGCCAAGCGTAAGGATCTGAGCACACTTTGACAAGGGCCAAATAGTGATATCTAGACCCCTGGGTCAGAGCATCTCCAAAACGGCAGGTCTTGTGGGGTGTTCCTGGTATGAAGTGTTTAGTACCTACCAATAGTGGTTTAAAGAAGCCCAACCAGTGAACCACCGTGGGGATGAGCGTCAGAAACATAAAGGTTACTATGAATCTTGAATGAATGGGTGTGACGCACGGACAAACAATGACGCTCGGCCTACTCATCCCCTACTGTTTAAAACAGTGGCTCCCAACCTTTCCGGAATCGCGCCCCACTTGAAAATCTCAAAAGTGTTGGCGGCTCACGTCCGACCAGAAGTAATATGGGAGCCAAACAGTGCATTCTCAGAGGACATATATTTTAACAATCATATACATTCTCATACATACAGTGCACTCGTGGTAAAACAAAAAACGAGGTGGGTTAAAAATAACCTTATACCTATGGAACTTTCACGTTATGTTCGTAACGTAAAACTAACAATAACAAGAGCACATTAATATTAACTCATCTCATGAGAAGGCGGATGTTGCACGGCAGACACCAGATGCTTGATGTCTGGCTTCAGGGACGATGACAGTCTCAGCCGAAGATCTGGCTCAACATTCACTTTACTGCCGTATTTCGTCTTCGATGCCACAAGCGCCGAGAAGCGAGTCTAACAGAGATACGTCGTCGGGAAAGGCATCAGAAATCGCACAACTCTGTCGGACTGATCGTCATTCGCGTTCTCGGCGCCCGTACATGAGGTTTCGATGACTTTCTTCTCGCCCTGGTGCTCCTTGAGTTTATGATGGAAACATTCCAGCGGTTTGGACATGTACTGTTGGTGTTCTGTCTCGAGGTGACGCCGCAGTTTACATGGCTTCAGAGCTTGGTTTGATAAAGTCTTCCGTGCCTGTCCAAAAAAAAATCCCAATGATAAATATTCAGCGCTATACTTTCTCCGAACCTTTACTTTTTTGACAGGTGGGAGTGTCCCGCCTGTCCGTCTTTCCTTTTCAGTGTGCCTGATGCTGCCAGCCATCCATTTGGATTATCACCGCAAGTCCAAAAATGTACAGGTGCACGTCGATCGTGGTCCGGCTTGGGCGTAGTACGTTCCTATCTATCAGTGATGATGCATTTTTTAAGTTTTTAAAGGAAAAATACCATGAAGTGATTAAAAAAAAAAAAGTACATTTAAAACGTTTTGTAATTAATAATTTTTGTCAATAAAATCAATGTGTTTTGCCCACAATTTGGCCCAGCCCATAGGTTGGGAATCGCTGGTCCCAAATGCTCGTGTTCAAAGCCATCATGACCTATATTCTTTGCACTGCGCACACAACACAAAAGCACACGTACTCACCCAAAGTGAATCCCTTTGTGGAGTTGTCAGTGCCCCTGCACGTCCGTTGTTGTTTTTTTCAAATTGGGCTTGAGCGTTAATACCATGCACTTAGCTCTTTTGAGCACATTATTTATTCTCTTATCTGAACAGGAAAGTATCAACAATGGCCTTAATGGTCAATCTGGGTTTTTGGGGTAAGGATTCTATTTTGCCCTGATTTTCCTGTCTGAGCATCCTGTTTACTAAAATATTTTACAATATTTTACAAAAATTATAAACACAATTATATTTCAAATGATAAACACACACATACACACACACAAAATGACAATATATACAGTATATATTTAATAATATTGTTATTTAAGTTCATATACTACATTATAATATCACCCAGTGTGTGTCTGTGTGTGTGTATGTATGTATATATGTATATAATTATCATCATCATCCTATTTTGTGTTTTTACAGCCTTTGGCCTTTCATTATTTCACTGCACTGCACTTGTTATGTATGACTGCATGTGACAAATATAGAAACTTGAACATTACTTTAAATACTACTAACTCCGATGGATAGAGAATCATTCTTTACCGTAATCTACACACATTATGTAAGTGTGCACAAGCAAACATATATATATATATATATATATAGAGAGAGAGAGAGAGAGAGAGAGATATTATGATGGCTGGATGGATGTACAATACTATGTATAATTTTTGCATACTTACATAATGTGTGTAGACATTATGTGGGTAGCATGATATCGCACAGCTCAAAATGTATAACGTTTTGTTATGAAAAGCATGATTCCTGATCCATCTGAGTCATTGTTTTATAAAGTACTGTTTCAGGATGCAAGAGTTTTTGTTTGTCACATGCAATTATAAATAATACAAGTGCAGTGCAGTAAAATGATGAAGGGCTAAAGTCTGTGAAAAAACAAATCAAGATGAAAATCAGTATATTATATATAAATATAAAAACATTTTAATTATGTAAAGAATTGAGAACAACTGAAAAGAAATAACAAAAGAAAAAACCTTTAAGGGTAAATTCCTTACTTACTTTTTTACACAACACAGAAAGACAAACATAGCCAGAAAGCAACGATAGAACCACCCAGAGCTCCCATTCCATTTATTAGTTATGGTTTATAAATAGACACACTCAGATACATATGTTTAAAGTATAAAAAATACAATAACAGGATTTTTTTTAAATCTTTAGAGAGGTCTCTTCATTGTGTTTCTTTAGCTTGAATGGCTGACGAATGGAAAATAGCACATCTTTAGTTTTTCTAACATACATGTAGTATTGTATTTTTCCATTAGTTTCACAAATCAATTCCCAAGCAAGTCATTTTCATCAGCCTCATGATACATTTATAGGATAGAAAATAGAATCACATGCAATCCACAACTTCTCATTTTATCTGTACAGCACACCCAGTCAGCCAGACAAGAATATTTTGATTCATAATAATATATCATATGATACACACACACACACACACACACACACACCCCCACCCCCACGCACACACACACACACACACAGCGCACTTTATTAGGAACACCTGTACACCTACTTATTCATGCAATTATCTAATCAGCCAATCATGTGGCAGCGCTGCAATGCATAAAATCATGCAGATACGGGTCAGCAGCCTCACTGTGGCATGATTGTTAGTGCCAGACGGGCTGGTTTGAGTATTTCTGTAACTGCTGATTTTTGGTGAGGCGCACAGATGGTAGGGTGAGAATTTGGCATCAACAGCATGAATCCATGGACACAACATGCCTTGTGTCAACAGGCCAAGCTGGTGGTGGTGTAATGGTGTTGGGATATTTTTCTTGGCACACTTCGGGCCCATTAATACCAATCAATCATCGCTTGAATGCCACAGCCTATTTGAGTATTTTTGTCGACCATGTGCATCCCTTAATGGCCACAATTTACCTGTCTTCTAATGGCTACTTCCAACATGGTAATGCACCGTCACAAAAGAAAAGTCTCAAACTGGTTCCAAGAACGTGACAGCGAGTTTCATGTTGTCCAGTGGCCTTCGCAGTCACCGGATCTGAATCCAATAGAAAACCTTTGGGATGTGATAAAACGGGAGATTTGCAGCGTGGATGTGCAGCTGACAAATCTGCAGCTGATAAATCTGCAGCAACTGCGTGATGCTATCATGTCAACATGGACCATAATCTCAAAGGAATGTTTCCAACATCAATTGAGGCTGTTTTGAGAGCAAAGGGAAACCCTACCCGGTACTTGTATAGTGTTCCTAATAAAGTTCTCAGTGAGTGTATATTACATGAATAATATATACTTAAATCAAAACAAATCTAACAAATTGAAACAAACAACTTTTTTTTAATCCAAACTCTATGTAAACCTGATATTAAAATATAGTAATGTCAGAACAGGAAACATAACTTTGTTTCATGACTAAAGGGAAAGTTTGACACAAAATCAATTCATACCACAAATATCTTTCAAATATGTTACCGAAGAGCTGTTAAAAGGGTCCGGGCAACAGAAAACCCTAGCGAAGTTTCTTACTAAAAACATTTGTTTCCAAAACAAAAACATATCACAATTAAATCATATCAAGAATGAGGCATCATGGCTAAGTTGTTATATCAAATGGTTAAAAAAAAAGGAAATCAAGAGCATTCTTCAGTTTCTGAGGATAAACAAAATTCCTTATTATAAACCTCACATGTAATAAACATGGTGCAGCACAAATACACAACTAAAATCTTTTTAAAAGTATCGTATACTGTAGCTACTGTGCCGTATCTGGCTCTCGATTTTTTTCTAAAGAACAATAACTCAAGCTGCTAATTCATTATCTTATCATTTGTAAATGTATTCAAAGGAAAAAGACGACTCACCAACTTCATAAGAAATTGCATGGTTCCTCGGTACGATAACACCGAGGAACCAAGTGGTAGGTACTAATGTGACTCTGACTATTCACAGTGTTTCAAACTGAACAGCACACACGCCGGCACCTACTGTGCGGCTAGAACTGGCACCATTTCAACGAGTGGAGTTTGTCTTCAAGTCCAGTATTGCTTCGGTAGTTCTGACAAGCACACGTTAAAGCACTACTGAATAAATTCCGTTCACGTGTCGAAATGTCGTAAGTGTAATGTTACTATCAAAGCAGCATTACAGCTTTTGCCATTTTCTCGTTTTGTTTTTTTTAAATATAGGAAATCAGCATGGCCGTTCCATTTTTTAACATCTCTTTAAATCGTTTTCGGTGAGTGGAACTACGTCACCACCGTCATACATACATTAGATTTTTTTTTTTATAAAAATGTATATATGATATATATATATATATATATATAGATATATATATATATTACAATATAATATAATATAATATAATATAATAAATTGCTCAACAGAAACAGCTAATTTTACACAATTGTGCTAATTACCTATTTTAAGTAAGTGTTTGCATAGAATATATTTATGTAGCTAGGAAAATAAAACGGTTTTGACGTTTTCTGCATGGTTTGCCCTTAAAATCACTTGTTAAAAATTGTCACTTTGTATTTAATCATATGTGTGGAATCAACATCTCAATTTAGGAATCTTGAGATTCAAATGATATATTCATTAGATTTAAACAAATAAAAACAATTGTGAAATGTTGGCCGAGGTAATGCCCACCCAAAAATAATGCAGGCTGTTGTGATAAGAAATAATGAGGCTACAAATAAATGACTCGTGGTGAAAAAGTACATAAATTCAGAATCATAAATAAGGAATATGATGTACTCATTATGCATTTGACAGGCAATATTCTAATTGTGAATAATACTGAGCACACACCTTTATGTATGTATGCATGTATATAATATGCATGTTATACACACGTGTGTATATATATATATATATATATATATATATATAAACACATTCATACATATGTGTGTGTGTGTGTGTGTAATAACAAAATTCTTATCTACAATTTTCTTTTCTCATAATCAGCAGTACATATAAATATGTTTTCAATATATGTATTTCCATATATATATATATTTTTTTAAAGGTGCACTTAAATAATGTCATCAAGGAGATGTGGGGTGTCTACCCAGTCAAGTGTTCTAGGCTCAGAGGCCGCCATTATCATGCACATGAACTGCTTACCTGTCCTCTTGTCAATAGGATAAATTGTTGTTGGCGTGAACCTTCTGTTACTTTCCACAAACTCACACAGCTGCTGATATACCTGGGGATATTCATGTCGCAAGAAAACCCCTCGGATCCTTAGCTCCCGCTGGATATTGATAAAACAAATCTCCCTCGCCTTCCTGCCATCTTCTCCCTCTTTATCAATATCTGCTGTGCCAGGCGGTGGTGTGAGAATCAATGTTTCCATATCACTCTCCTTCTTGTGTACTTTTCTCTCTGGGCTAAAGGAAGCCAGTGCTACCTTGGCATATTTCCTTACGGTTGGAGCTTGGTTTCTTGGTGATGGCCCATCAGGCAATTGGTCACCGACAGCAATAGATACATTCAAAAGGAAACATTCGTTTGGGTCATACTCCTTTCCAGCCTCCTGGAGCTCCCTGCAATACTCGCCTAGATTGTCCTTGAAACTCTCCAGCTCACGGAGGGACAGGTATGTTGGAGACATTTGCAGGCTATTAAGCCCATACTGGAGAAAGTTACTTGATGATCCAGGGTTTGGAAAGCCAAGGAACAGCACACCTCTTCCTCTGGAAAGAAAGCCAACTTTTGCAATGCGGGAAAAGGCTTTGTGGATTTCAAGAGTTTCACGGCAGTGCTTGATGATGTGACGGCATATGCTGCTGATTCGTCCATAAAGACAGCTCTCTTTGTGTATGTCCCAATCCTCTCTTCGACAATTCCGAGAGCAATAATAGGTGTAGCAGCTGTGGCAGGATTTGAAGTACAAGCAAGCATTAAACAAGGTCTCTGTCCTTCTGCATTTGTTATTTGAACACATCATTGTGTCATCTTCATCTGGGCTCTGATCTGGTGAGCACTCATCTGCACTCTTCATTGCATCACTGCCCCCATCCATATCTCTAAAGGCATCAGGATTCATTTTAATCGAAGTGGGCTGCTTGTCAAGGGGCACTGGTTCCGCTGACCCTGCCTTTGTGCTCTTTCTGGACAGGGACGCTGCCTCTTCCTCATCAATAAGTTTCTTCAGTTGATCCAAAATATCTTCACTTGCCCTTCTACTAGGTGGCTTGTAGTCAGTCACAAGGTCTGCTAGAAGTTCATCAAGTTGCTCAAGACTTTGTTGAAGAGAGGCACTGTCATGTGTCTTCTCTTTGGATGAATGTGCAAAGCAAGACATGGTCTCATGCTGTAAGGTTTCTGGACCACCAGCACTTCTAGAGTCTAGAATATCCCAACTGGCAGACCGTCCTTCTGACTTGCTTAAGTTCCCTGGTCGAATGTCATTATCAGTGATGGTTATCTCAGGAGTAACAAACCATAGCTTATTGGCGGCACTCTTTGTTATCTCTGTTGGGCTTTTCTCAATTAAGGAATTGTCAGACATGGATAGGGCTGCATAGCGTCTTGGTGAGCTGGAGAGATTGACGACCACTGGTTGTGGCTTGTCATCTGTAGTTGCTGCAACAGGTTTTCTAGGGTCAAGAAGATTATCATAACTCTGACCCCGATTTACAGAAAGAGGTTGTTCCCTCTCAACACGCGAGTTGAGAATATTGTCCCACGACCTTGAGTAAGACTTTGAATCTGTTCCTATTTTTGGAGGTTCCATGCATGGGTTTGCATACCATGATGCCAATATTGGTTCTTGCTTTGCCCTTGTTGGGGTGACTTGTGATACATAAGAGGCTGGATTTGTAGAATACCCAGACGCATCTGAGCCATACCAGTCATCTGTTTGAGGCTGGACAACTCGAGCATGCCTTCTACCCTCTGTGTAATATGCCCTCGCTGGAATATGATGCTCTGGTGGTAGGGCATAAATATCATTGGGATAGAAAATTCTTGGTGGGGCAGTTTGGATTTGATAAGTTCTTGGATCATCCCCGAAAACTGTTCTTGTTGGAGGTGTCTGGATTATGTAAGGCCCTGGTTCTGATCCTGCATAGGGTTTAGTATATGCAGCCTGCACTGAGTAAGGGTAAGGCTCCACCTCTGTAAAATAGGGTCTGGGTGCTACAGCATGGACCATATGAGTCCTTGGATCCTGCACATATTTTACTTTCGGGGTAACGTTCTGTCCTGGCATGTAACGATCATCATGACAATAAGGAGCTGGCTGAGGAGGGGCTCTTGTGACATATCTCCCTGACTCATCTGCATAAAATAACTTGGTTGGCACATTAGGACTTGAATGAGCTCTGTGTTCCCTTCCATAGTAATCACCTGGTGAAGGCATCCTTTGCAAGGGCATTTCCATCGGCTGTGGATAACTATTTGGCATACTGCGAGAATACTGATATTCTTGTCTACACTCAGTACCAAATGTGTCAGCTGGATTTGCTGTTTTAGAGTATGAGAAATGCCGTGGCACCGTCAGGCTCCTGCTTGCTCCACTGTGGTACCTTTGCCAGTGTATGTCCCCTTGAATTTCTTCCTGTTTACGTCCATGATGTTGAGAAGCTGAGTTATCAGGTTTAATATCCACACGACACCGAACATGAGGACTTGCAGCTGGTTTATCTACTAATCCCTCTCCATTTTCTGAAACATACATTGGTGGATATCTGCTGGTATCACCCATCTGAGGCTGCAATTTAATAGGATGTACTTCATGCATAAGAGCCCTTGTTGCCACATAGGAGGACTCGCGACGCGGTGAAACTTCCGGTCTCCAGTAGCTGTCCTTGGGAGCCCTCTGGGCCTCCCTGCCCCTTCTCCCCGTAGATGAGGATCTTTCAAAAGACACAGGAGTAAGACTGGTCTGGACTCGAGGAGCACTTTTCGACCTTGTCCTTCTCTTTTGTTCAGGGACAGTTACCTCCGTGGCGATTTCTGCACCCATAGGTTGAGGAGTCAGTCTATGGCTGAAAATGTCTGGTGCGGAAAAGCGGTATCTCTGCTGGCGGCCCAAGGCATTCCACGCACCATCAGGGTTGGCTACAAGCCTTTCAGCTCTCCTGTACGGAGACTCCATTGAGCAATAGTGATGCTCCGGTGACTTAAAGTCAAATGTATGGCAATGTCTTTTATTGTTGTTTTTAAGATGGTCCTCCAGTGTGTTTTCATTTGGGGAATCACATAGTTTAGACGGTTGCAAGGAATTAAAATGTAAAACAAGGGGGATGACTTTTATATCTGGATGCACAGTTGATACCAGTATGTCAGGTGGGTCTGTACGTGTCATCTTAAAGGAACTCCTCTAGTTTTCTCCATCAAGTCGTTTTAATGATATTTCCCCCTGCATAAGCAAAAAAGAAACACAGAGTCAGCAATTTCGATATCTTAGCATTTTGGAAGGCGTCACTGTGTTTTATTTCTCAACATGTATAAAATCATCAATTAAATGGTATCCTATTTCACCAAAGACTGGCAGAAAATCTATACAATATAGTTTTGCAATGAATTGTAATGATAAATGTTACATTTTGAGTTAGACTCCACCTTACATTCTTAAAATGTTGTACTACACCCTGTGACTGCTCAACACCAATACATCTTCACTTACACCTTTTCATCATATGTTACAATTAACCTTTTTTTTTTTGAAATAATTTAAGTGAAAGAATAAAGTGTTTTTAATGTTTTCGGCAACAGATTAAGTTAAACAATAGTAATTTGTAGATTTCCAAATGATATAGTAATTATGGCAATTCTGTGCCAGCATTTCACACAAATATTTCAATATTTCTGTTTTGCTGGAGCCATCAGTCAATGTGTTTAATATAACACAAACATATAATTTGTTTTCTACAATTAAACAACAGCTGATTTTCAACATTTCACAGATGTGTGATACATTTTCAAAATGTCAAATATGTTGGATTCTGGAAACATCTGGAAATATGATGACTTCCGCTGGTATTTTAAGGAAACAGAGCAAAACAAGCATCATGATTGACTTTCAAGGTGTCGCTGACACCTTTCTTAAAAGCATTACCTGTACATAAACATACCGCATAATTGTAACAGCCCCAGCTACGATTGCTTATAAATCAACAAAGAAACATACACTCCTACACTGTTTATTGGGAGGTTTAATTACAAGGAAAAATTGAGGTTGAGGTAAAAATAGTTTATTTTATACGTCATAAATACATTTGAATATAACCCTCTGTGATGCCTGGAATTTTAATACTTGTAATCTAATGACTATAGTTCTCTCACTAACTAATTTCGAAAGGCAACTTTAAGATTTATTTAAATATTATCTTTATCAATTTAGCATTGTTTGAGTTTGGGCGTCTCCAGTGAGGTGTACAGAAAACATAGGCCTACATAATGAGCTAGAAATATAGGAGTGATGAGCTCGAATCCCAGATTGGCTGGAAGAGTAGAGCCAAACAGGTAGATGCAGGGGAGGTGGTGGGAGGGCAAAGCAGGAAGCAAAGCACGTAGGGCAAGAGGGAGTGGCTGCTTAAATACGCCGACCCATACGGGTGTGGCAATGTCGAGGTTGTCTGATAGAACAAGCTCAGCAAGCTACGCGCCATTCGTTTTTCAATGACAAGTTTTTGTTATTAAGCTACACAACATACAGTAAATTCCGCCACCCCCCAACCCAGTTCTATCATGAACACTACTACCATTATAAGGTTAAAGTTGAGATATACTGTTCAATTTCAAAGCCACAAACAACAAATCAAAGAACAACGTATCGTCTGTTATCTGAATATTAGGGATGCAAAGGTACTGTACAGTGGGCTTACGGTTCGGTATGTATCACAGTTTTGGGGCCACGGTAACGGTACGGCATCTTTATATTTAGGGAAAAAATACATTTTAAATTTAAAAAGTTAAAAGGTGTAAAAAATGGAGGACAGGTGTCCAGGATAGTGGATAATTCTATATTTATTTCTGTTATTAATTTAATCATTTATATAATATTTTAAAAACGTTTCACAATAAAAAATAAATAAAACCAAACAACTATTATAACCAAAATAACTATAGTTAGTTATTTTGTTTAAAACAGTATTTGTCACACATAAATAAAAATCGTAAAATAACTTAATAAATACCTTCAAATAAAACCTCATAGTCAGACCAGTGCATATGTGCCTCACACTTTGTTAAGCGTGACAGTGGGTGCAATCGTTTTCAACCAGGGCACCTCAAGGTGAGGGAAGAGCATAGGTTATCTCTTAAATGGTGGAGGAAACATTTGCCGATGGCAGGAGACGTCAACTTAAAAAACAACACAACATAAAACTGTAAAACTTGATAAAAAAAAAAGAACCTCTCATCACTCAGCAAGACTTGGTTCCCTTCATTTATACCAAAGAGCCGTTCAAAAGAATCGGATCGTTTGTGAACGACCCGACACTATCTGGTGCGAGTGGAAGCGAGTCTCTGAAGAGAAGTTCATAATAAAGAGGGACACGGCCATCCAAGGGGGTTATTTTTCGACTGGACACCTTGATTGATTGCACTCTTTACGAAAACATTTCTATGTAGTTTTATCTCGTGTTTCTATTGAAAAGGCTCACGTAGCTGCCGTAGCTATCGCGTAGTTGACAAAAAATAGACCTCGTTCGGTGTACTGAACACCTCATTAAAATACCGTGTACCGTTGCATCCCTCCTGAATACCATCAGCTGGAATTATTTGGTCAATATACTTCAAAGGGATAAAGCATGGTCCTTATCGCTGAAATATTCCATTACGAAATAGTGAAAACAAGGTGAACATGTTAACATTTCTTTTTAAACCTTTATAAGGTTAATGGCGATATAAATTACAATGGTGACCACATTGGCGCTGTTTCCCAATTATTTTGATTTTGTGAAATAAACCCATACATTCAGTTTTCAAAGTTAAGCATTTTAAGTGCCAATTTTGTATTCAAATGTGTGAATGCAATATTTGATTATCTTCGTACTGTAAATGCCCAAAACTACTTAAGATATATTGTCCAGACCCATTTGGAAAAACATATACATTGTCACAAACTATATTTCAGCGATTCTAGGTTTCCACTGCATGTTTGTCATGATTGTAATTGTAAAGAATGAATTCCAAACAAATTATATGCCCTTCCATCTCTATTCTCCATGTGAATTGATACAAATACATCAAAGGAGATAAACAACAAGTTTTATATATATATATATATATATAAATATATATACACACACACACACACACACACACACACACACACAGACACACACACACACACACACACACACACATGGTTAGGGTTGTATATATATTCACAAATAACAAAACATGTATTCTTTTGGCAATAATAATAAATCCCTCATTCACGAGAGGCAGTCCTCAAAGTCTGCTTCAACAAAAAACAGCCCCACAGCTACTCCAAAAGGTTCTGTGTCCCATCACTCTCCAGGCATTCTTTATACTTGGTTGCCAGATCTGTGACCTATTTCTGCCCTGACTGATCCCTGATGAAATTATTTCAAATCAAAATTTCAGCTTTTTTCTGTGATTCTTAGATCCATCTATTAATAAGCTTTTTGTTGTAAATTTAGACAGCCTTCTCAGCAACTGATTTTTGACAAATGCCGCCAATAGCGTAAGAGCTTTAAAAATGTATGCATGCATGTAAATCAATGTTTGAGGGTATATTCAAAAGTGCAATTAAAAGCCTGGTTTATGCTTCAGCGAAGGCACACATAAACGTCTCTACAGACCTACGCAGTGAAGGGGGTTATGGTAACTGTGGCTCGCAGAGGAGCCAACGCGCAAACCTCAACAACGTATTGAGATTTGGGAGGTGCATAAAACAAGCTGATTGGCTGAATTTTCCAACTTTCTGTCAGGAGGCGGGTTTGAAACACATTTCTATTAGAATTTCCACATTTTTGAGTTCTAATGTTTTAAAATTAAGCATGTAACACCCCCCCCCCCCTCCCCCCTCGCCACCTCTAGCCTTAACACTTCACAAGGGACAATCCAGCCATCCCACAACAGATTGCCATATTCTTGTACATTATTAGAAAAATAACTTGGCAATATACCCACCATATACTGTATATCACCAAGACCAATCAAAATGCTTTTTGAAATTACGTAACATTAGGCGTACAATCGACCAAAGGCCAATTCAAAATGCAAAATGTGCATTATGTTACGACCCTGAGCTATCACTGTGGATTTAGTGGGACTGTGTCCAAATAAGTAGTAATAGTAATATTACCCAACATCCATAGTATGGGTGATTACTTCATTGCATTTAGGTCAGTGAGCAAAGCTTTTTCAGACCTCTTTGATCCATAAAGTTAAACATAGAGAGGCTGTTGGCCAGAGCTGAAATGGAAGGTCATATGACTTGTAAGGAATTGTGATATCTAGGTCAACATATATGGTGGAAGAGCCATCGGCCATGTCCCATTTTACAGCTGAGTAAAGCAAAAACATTTATGGCCATTATTAGTCATTCAAAAGAATAGACAATTGCATCACCACACTACTAGGCAAGCCTATCCTGCTCAGCAATAGATGCACTGTGTTTTAGCACTATTCACCATGTGACAAGTGTATGCTATTTCCTTCACCCCTCAGGAGGAGATTGTTAAGATTATTGGTATTTTCAGAGTGTACATTTTTGCATCATAATTTTCAACACACCCTCGATGCTATACTTGGCTGTTGTTTTTGTCGTAATTATGGCTGCGCCTTGACTCAAAAGCCTCATCAATACAACTGTAGTTACCCCAGGAAAGGCCCAAGTTAGTTTATGGTAGGCACTAGGGATAGTGCAGTATTTGGGGAAAATCTTGTCAGGTCATAAAATATTTCTTTTATATCTAAAAGTTATTTATGTCTGGATAATTGTACCAGTGTTAATCCAAAACATTTTTTTTCTATTTTGTCTCGTTAAACAGTACGCCCGGGTGCAAGAAACGTGATTCCTTTTCTTGCAGTGCGCCCATACTGGCGTTAAATGGAAGGGGCATTTTATTTTGCAATTTCTAGTGACATATGTGGGATTCTGATTGGCTGCTACAGGAACAGAGATGCTTGGCAAGACTCAACCATTGTCGGCAGACTTGGCACCACAAACAGACCACAGGACAAAACGTGACAACAGAAGAAGTGGTGTATTATGAATTTGACGGCGGGAATTAATATGAAACAGGTGGACTACTAATTAGCACACTGTTTTCTGTGATAATGAAATTGTCTCAATTGGCTCCATGATTTATTCATGGAGAACTTGCACGTGACATAGTTCAAAATCTAAGCGCTGTCACGTTCTATGTTTATTCCGAACCGATGTCAGTGTGTGCATGTGCCTTCCCCTCCAATATCATCACCACCCGCCACTGCTTACACATAGCCAATTTACAAAACAATACCTATTAACTTAAACTCATTAAAAACAGATAAGACATTGTCTTTATCAACCAGTGGGAAAAAGTTGGAAAGAGACTGTGGTGGGCCAAGGAGCGTGGTCAAGCCCCGGCTGCATGACATTTCACTGCATACACAGTATGTATGACCGTATGTGACAAATAATCTCTTGAACTTGACGACAGGAAAGCTCCCTTTCCCCAACTGCCAAGCTGCCTCAAATCGCCCGAACCGGTGCTGATTGCTCCGACTGGGGTCAGGGAGCTTTTTTAATGTTTGTCTGTCTTGCAGAGGGAATCGGTGCACGGACTCGTCAGCCGACCAGGAGCCAGAGAGTGGAACGCCATTCCTCCTGCGCCCGAAACCACCACCATCATCATCATCATCATCATCATTATTATTTTTATCATTATTATTATTATTATCATTTATACTTCTAACTAGCGAACCTTTTGTTCATCGGTATAATAAAAAACTCTCGCCATGTTGGCAACCCACGGCAAAAACGACTCTGTCTCCCTCCCTAAAGCCCTACCTGTGGGCAGAGACCCTCACAGAGACCTCGCTGTTACCACCTATATCAACAAGGCAGAAAAAAACATTTTCTCTATATCCATATGCAACTTATTCCAGACAATGATTTACATGGATCACCCAACACAACATGTACAAAAAGGGATTTTACTTTCGCTGGCTCTGCCCACCTATTCAAACATTCCGAACCAATCAACATTATCCACAAACTATCCTCCCTCCTGGGCCACAGCATCCAGTTTCCCCATCTATTTCCTCCCTTGGAGACCTCTCCTTAGTTGATCCACCACCCAAACACCAGCAACAGATCTGATCGCCTTAGCAAGCACCAAGAACATATTACTACGCAATTTGAAAAGTAGAAACAATCTCACCACATTCCAACGGTTACATGGAATATATTGGAATGGAGAGATTGTTGGCATTATCCAAAAACAAAGTGATTATTCTAATGAAATATGGGGCTACTTTTATCAATTCTCCTGACTATCAATGCCATACACTCCTGAGTATTCCTGAGTCGGGATGTTTGGGGGGTTTCTCAGATTGCACCGTGGCTCTGTGGTCAGGTGTGGTGCAACTGTTGGGGATGTTCAGGGTTTGGGCCCTGTGGTCGGCGGACTGGCAATCGCTGGGGTTTCCCACTCTGGGTAAGTCTAGTCGAGCAGATTAGTGCATTGATGCAAGACTCAGGAACGATGCGATCGTAGTGAACTTATCATTTAAATGATTCAGGAGTCTGGAGTCACTCAGGCAAAAAAAAAAGGTGTGGAAGAGAGTCAATCTTTAACTCACAAACATACATAATTACTGAGGGCTAAATTAAAGTCTGAGGTAAAGAAGTAGTATAAAAGTCTGTATAAAAGTTATATACCAACTGAATGAAACGAAAGAAGAGTCTGAAATTGACTGGTTGATGTAGCAGGTTTTCCTAAAATGAGTCCTCATCTTAGTGGTGCTTATTAAGCCGCTCATTCATTCCAAATTCTACACAATAATCAATATCAATATATATATCAATATATATGTATGTATACATATATATGTACAGGACACAAAATAGTATATCTATTCAAAATATATGACCAATAACATTCCACAATCTAAAATAAAGTATATATGTTCAGTAGAATATATATACAGTGTGAATGTATGTATGAATGTGATACAGTATGTACAGTGTTCTGACTGGGATGAAAATAATGTTGCTGTATGCAGTGGTTTGTGCAAGGGCCACAATGTGTCAATGATGCAATACGTTGTTACAGCGGGATAAACATAGACATTTGGGGCTAACTAACTCACTTAACAACATTTTCTTAAGGACATATGCCTTGCCTAGTTTCATACCGTTAGCTGCGGCCTTTTGCATTGTGTTAAATAAAAAGGTTCAAACCCTAACCCTAACCCTAACCCTAAACCCTAACCCTAACCCTTTATTTTGTAGCGTTAATTAAGATTCGTCCATTTAAAAAAACTTACTACAGCCTGAGTCGTTTGACACAACAGCTGATTTGCTGTTGGTTCATTATTTTGTGATTCACTGGAGCATATTATGCTCAAAAGTCCAGAGTCAAACTCAACTCAAGGCACTGGCCAGAGTTTGTGTTCAAGTGTTTGGACGCCGTTCATTACAGTCACATTGAAGGGACAAATGTAACCGAGGCCATGTGTGGCCGAGCGCTATCTGATTAAGGTGCCCGGTGCCCACAGACCACACCACTTTCAACATCCTGACGTCTTCTGGGCTGTTCACACTACACAATCCTTTTTCTTAAATGTTTTTGTCCTGCGGACATGGCGGTGTTAAAACCACTCGTTGTGTCCCAGGCGAGGGTGTTCACACTCCAAGACTTGACGAGTTTTTACCATGTGTCTTTGCCAATGGTAAACAAAACAAAAAACGAATGGAGCTTTATTATGAACAAAGGTTTGCTGTTGTAGCTTGTGTCAAACAAAAGACAGCACAGTGTGGAGTGATAGAAAGAGAAAAGAAAATGCACTGACAATGCCAGGAAATACTTGCTATGGGAATAAATAAATACATATCTGCTATTTACACCAAGCATGTTAATGTATTTGCATGTTGCTATACAGTGCTAATATTGTATTGTATAACATCTGCAATTCAAGCTTAATCAATAGGTTGTAGTCTCTGTTTGATTGGTAAAAGGACATTAAATAGCTGCTTTCACTATAAATAGTTTTACTGATAAATCTCCTGGACTTTTCTGAGAAATCAGAATTTTTTTTTATTCAATCCAGAGTTGGACATTAATGACATTGTTCCGTTTGAATCACACATATTTTCAATTGTGTTGAGCTCAGGGCTGAACGGGACAGTCATCAATACGACCTGAAACATCATCGGATATCGGAGGAAACTTTAATTGAAAAAACTCAATAAAGCAGAAGCATCACCGAAAGGAAGATGACCAATTGCTAATTAATTTCGACTCAGGAGTCTCAGCAGAAAAGCGGAAAGTGTTAAAGCCTGCTTCACACTTGAAACGACAAGAACAAATCAGAAGTCCATTCATTCCTATGGGGAGTTGGATTCCGCACCCGTAATGCTGTGAAGCGCTGCGGTGCCTAATTTCCGCGTCCGATAAATAAACTCATATGACAAGTTTCGGCCCGACACTGCGACGGGAAGTGGAGTCTGTCAAGTTTTTCACTCATGTACTTCAAAATAATGACATTATTAATGCTAGCGTTGGACGTCACCACTTTCACTATCTATATATATATTTTTTTTTTCTATAAGTTGAATTGTGTGTATTTTTCTATTTTCTTTCATACTTTGCAGACACTATAAGGGGGTAGTTTTAAACTCTCATTCATGGAACATGGTTAATGTCCAGCTGAGCAAACTACTCTCTGTTCTTCTGGGGAAAAAAACAAACGCTCCCATTTTCCCTGAGATTGTGATGCGAAACTCAGACACACGTTATCCGGCGGCCACTAGGGGGAGGATCCGATTGTCGGATACGATTACCCATTCCATGTGAAGCAGGCTGAAGAGGCAGAGAGAAAAAACATTGGCTCGATATCGGCAGACACTCTTTTCATACATTTCAGTATCTGTATCGGCATTGTAGCCTGGTGCAGTGGAGTTTAGTGGGCTGCCCAAGAAAAATAACAGTAATACATTTGGAAATGAATACAAAACTTAGTTCAATTTCCTGGCCACCTTTCAATCACTCACTCACACACACACACACACACACACACACACACACACGTCGACACGTGTGCAATAATATTGGTGCAATAACACTGGTATTACATATTGTGTAAATCCTAACAATTAAGTTTGATTACTGTAATAGTGTAGTAGTAGTTTATAGTAATAATATATATAATAATATATAGTGTATATCTGACTATTTCTGTTTTGTTTTTGTATTTTTGGGCTATTAGTATGTTTATTTTCTTTTATTTAACTTTTGATTCTATTTTATTTTAATTTTTTCCAATTGTGTTATACTGTTTTTTTTTTAATGCTTAATCTGTTGCAAAAGGCAACAAACCTCACCAGAA
>NC_137204.1:12731816-12921816 GCF_960531495.2 Zeus faber
TATCAATGAATCATATTTTCTGTTAATATCATTATCTTTCCGAGTTCAGAGTTGACCCGTGGAACATCGAATGTAAAGCAGTCCTGAGAGCGGGTTTGATAAGCTCCTAGATTGAGATGTAATAGTGAAGCAATGTAAACTTGTAATATTTTTAGGAGCACTTTATAAATGAACATATACAAGTGTGTGTCAGATTCGCCACCGCACGCCACCCAGGTGGGGTTTTCAGGGCCTCCCAGCACAGAGACACAGAAGACAGGGGTTGTAAACACCAGTTCATTGTAGAGAGTGGGCCAGCTGGAATGAGCCCACGAGCAGATAAAACATGTCATGACACACTGTTCTGTAGGTATCACCAGTAATAAATCAAATTGCAGAGTGATATACAGTGTCTAAGGGCTTAAGGGATATTACATCACCATAATCCAAGACAGAAGATAATACAAGCTCTGTTTTGATAAAGAAAGCCAAGTTTCGGCAGCAGCTTTTCAACCGGTTGTGAACATGAAATGGATTTCCTTTGCTCTTGTGAATAGCATATATTTCGTTTTTTCAGCATTTAACACAAATTTGAGATTGATAAGTGCCTCTTGAAGGACATAAAATGACAGTGGCAGATTGTCAACAGCCAATTGTATGGAGTCAGCCCAACAATATCATTGATATGAATTGTGAAAAGGAACAGTCCTAAAGTTGATCCAGTTTGCCTGCTGTATCAACATCTCAAGTCTAACTGCAATTCTCACTGAGCCCAAACTACTATTTCAATAAGTTCATATAAATAAACACATGCAGGTCATTGTCTACATCTGATGGCTGATGTTTGAAATTACATCCGTTTTTAAGTGTAAAGACATTTGCATTATTGCCTCTGTCCAAAGGATTATACTTCAGTGACGGACATTTTTCTAAATGTCTTTCTAGAAAGACTGTTAGGGTCCTAGACAGAGACATGTTTTAGTGGGTCTTGTATCGATACTACACATACCGGGTCAAATACTGTCAAAAAATATACACTAAAATATGATTCTAATGATCTATAGCAACGTGGGGCATTCTTACTATAGCAACAATAATAAGCTATTGAGAGATGATTTTTCAATGTGTGTAATTTATTAATATGGACATTCTGTTCCTACAGTTTAACAGGTCTACGTAGCATGGGAACAAGTCCAATCTGCGAGCCCATGTTTAATTTGCTCTGCAGAATACGTCTGGCCACCATCATCCAGGTTCAGGCCAAATCACAACCGTCTATCTAATATGGGGCGGGTTTGATAGGATGAAGATGCAGAGGAGCGACGTTGACGCACCTTACCAAGATGCCTGTCGCTGACGTGGAACAGTCCGTTGAACGAACTGGACGGCATAATTTGCTCCGAAAAGCCTTTGTAAGAAAGATGCGTTGGTTGTACTTCCGACAGGGTTTGGTAAAAGTTTAATTTACTAATTCACTCGCTCAGCGCCACGTCACATGTTTAGTTGCTCTGATTGGTTGTAGGTATAATTGCGTCCAGAGACATTTTGGCCTGCACCCGTTGCCCTTGTAAATTGAAAATGACTGGAGAGATTCCGGACTAATACGCATTTGCAAATTGGTCTTGCGATGCCAGGCTAGGTCTTTGGACCACATTACACAATTGAAGCTGATGGAGATTTAGTTTTCCGAATTAAAATGTTCATTCTAACATGATTGGGTAGGTCGGCCCTTTTTGATGTATTCTTTACTGTAACATTACATAGTATCTGTCACTGTGATGACAAAGTCCAGATTACATCCATCAATAGTGATACAAATTTCCCACAATATGTGATCATTCATCAATCATAGCGTGAGAATAATTAGGCAATGGCGGATTCAACAAGTTAAAAATACGACACATAAACACTTGTGTCTTTTAGGCAGTCATTATTTCAGAGGCACAAACATATTTGGGTTTGGATTTCTCAACACATGCGACAGACTTTGCCCCTGGTGCTGAATACCTTGCGAATTTGAGGTTGCCTGGATTCAGAGGATCAGCAGTGATGTTCCATTGTTTTGTCTTTTTGGCTTGTTGCGATGTTGACTGGTGTGAGTTGGCAGTCAGCAGTGGCACCGGCACAGAAACCAATCGCATCAATCTAACAAGTCAGTGATTTACAGCCATCTAAACGGGTGTATAGCTATCTCCTACGCACTTCCCAATGAATGGCTACTGAAAGTAATTGCAAGTCGTGTCATTACAAGAGTATTTTTTTTTTTTTCTCACCCAAATTAGATGTAATGTCCTTCGTAAGAGTAGAGGAAGCAATTGTAGAAGATTTGAAGAGTATGCAGTATCAAGTCAAGTCACACTTCATTTGTAAAGTGCATTTCAAGGTTCAAGGACGAAAATTTCCAAGAAGATCAGTTGGAAATTTGCATTAATCAGTCGAAGACGAACGGATAAAGTGTAGTGAGTATAGATGTATGGAAACAGCGCTAGGTATATGGAATGGAATATACTGTACTTTTTATCAACTTCTTTATTGCTGTGATCGCAGTGTCATTTAATTTGAATCCACAATTCAAGGAGCTCATCATCTATGATTCCCGTCTTCTATTTTCCTTTTCTCTACTTTGCCCTGTTAGGATTGTCTGAAAGCAAAAGCCAACCCACCATTGCCAGTAGCTAAAAGGAGACATCCAGACATGAAAACGAGAGGAATGATTTAAAAAAGGTGTGTAGACATACAGACATCCTGGACAATATATTTTATTAAAAGCAAAGCTTTTATAAAAAGCATTCAATTTTTTACTTTGTTCAGAGAGAGAAAAAAGAAAGAAATATCAGCAAGATCTTCACCTAACTTCTTATTGAAACGATATTCAGAGGTCATATGTAACATAAGCTATTCACACTTGATTGATATATAATTCTTCAAATATTAAGGCCACTTCAAAAATATGACTAATGTAAAGACGGTTTGATTTGACACCGGCTGATCGGCAATGTGGCGATATACAGTATCTGAGGAGGTATCCCCATTGCACTAATCAGATTCCTAATGTTGAGCTCAGTCGTAATTTAAAATACACATAAAAAAGGCTCTAATAATAGAGAATAATCTACAGCACTGAATAATCTGATTCAAAACATGTCAATACGAAAATCTCTCCATGACAACATTTACTCATCTAGGTATGTATCAGACACTACTAATGAAGGCAGGAGTATTGTGAGTATGAGTTCACCTCATCGTCAACACTTAGGGACCAGAAGAATTCGTAGTCAAGTCGGGAAAGGAAATGCATGAACCGAACCTCCGACGGCAAAGGTGTCTCCTCATTTGCGCTTAGGAGTTTTGCGTTTTGCCTCAGTCAGTCAAAATAGGATTTACAACTTGGATTTGGGGGTCGTCTCCAGCAGTTTCCTCATGTCCGTCAGAGCCTTCTCGATAGCCTTGGCCATTCGTGCTGTATCGGTTTCACCGCAACCATTGAAAGAGGACATCGCAAAATTGATGTGGTTCTCCATAGGATTGTAGCATACAGCATAACCGTCGGGCACCACAGGGCCAAAGCACATCACACAGTCAGTCTTTGCTGGCACCTGTTTGGAGGAAGAGCATTTGTAATTGCAACACACACACATAGTATATACATAGAGATATTGCAAATATTTCAACCTTCTCAATTTAACACATTTCCCTACCTGGCTCGTGGAAATCTTGTAGTGCATGGCTGTGGCATAGGCGCGGTCCTTGAAAATCTCTGGCAGGTGGACTTGGTCCTCGGTGGCCTGCAACTTGAGGCCCAGCAGATGCCTGTCTATGGCCTGGCCACGAATTGCCTGGTTGAGTGTCGGGACAGTGACGGGACAGTTAAAAATCACAAAGGCTTAATTCTAGGCAAGTTCACACTAATGCTGCACAATATGCAATCTACAACAGCTGCTGTGCCAGGAGCAAAGTGTTAACTATGTCCATTACAAAATTGGAGTACATACCGATAAACTGAGCCTATAGTATTTTTGTCATTACGATATGTACTGCAAACATTCCTTAATCAAATTGAACAACTGAAGTCATTGAGTTCAACGGTGACGCAGACCTTAAATTCAACAAGGCCTCTCATATGGGGGAATACGTGCTGAGAGATATTTTGAGCTATATATATATTTTATTTTGTACTTTGTAATGGAACGTAATGTGCATGTCGGCTAATCAGCCGGCCCCCTGCACAGAATTGCACAATTTCCATGCCGTGTACCCCGGCGCTTGCTGTGGTTGATCTTGTTTGTGCATTTTAATGTGCTGTTATGTGAAATAACACAGCAAGAGACAAAACAGAACTGTTGTTGCAGTTTTGCATAAATTAATTGTATGTATTTTTCAATTTCTAAGTTACATTTTTACTAGAACTTTATTTTGTTGATCAGTTTTATTAATGTAGGTTTCTTAAGGCTCTATAGACCATGGAAAAAGGTAAATTAATTGATTCAATCTTTCTGTTCATAGTTTTGTGTTAATTCAGACTTCTTTCATAAAGTACTTTAATAGAGTAGTTTATTGCTGAGAGCCCTACTCACCATGTCTGTGTATGACCTGTGCGCCTTTATAGCATTCTCCATCAAAGCCACCTTTTCTGTGTTCTATCAAGAAAAGAAATGTCACGTTTACTATCACCCATCTACAGTAGAACGCTCGCTACCTTAAGTGGGTAAATACGATTTATTTTCCCAAAAGTGAACATTTAGTTCTTTGGACCTGCATGCCAGGATTATCGAAAGCTTTGGTAAAGTTGGCTGAGTCGACTGAAGCAGAGCGGATAGTGTCCGTACGGCCAAGTTTGAACGCACGCAAGGAGGCACTTTCGTATGTGGAGCAACATTTCTGGTGCAGCCTGCCGAGAGAGAGAAAATGTTACAAAATGAATGCTTGACAACTTAGTTAAATGAGGTTTACACAGCCTTACCTGTAGTAAGCCAACTGCAGCCCAACCTGTATGAAAGCATCAGGGCTCATCTTGAAGGCCTTGGGGATAGACTTTCCAAAGTGATCAAACACCATAACCCTGAGGTCGAGATCGTCAACCATTCTGGGAAAAGGGTACAAATTAAATTTCTTGTATTGACAACTGCGATTGATTGAGATTGCATTGCATTAATCTCTCTCTCTCTCTCAAGCTGTAAGAAGCTGTATAATAAGCAAAATAATGTGCAGCAAGTGGGTCACTGCAAAATCAACCAAGGGTGCACATTCTATACCTTGCTTATTTCATACAAAATGGAAGAAATATAGTCATGATTCAAGCCTCACATGTTTAAATTCTTCTTTGCCTCCTCAATGTCTTTCGTGATCTGTGGTGTGATTTCAAAGCGTAGTTTAGGAGGCACTGGCAGAGGTTCTGTGGGCAAGTCTACAATCTCAGACTTCTTCCTGTTCCCAGCAGCAACAAGAGATAAAAGAATCACTAAAAGACTCAAATGACTTTATAGGGAGAGGGTATGACAATCGTAGTTTCAGGGTTACACTGGGATACTAGAAAATTCTGCAAAAATATGTCAAACAAAAGAAGAACAGTGCTTTAAGATGGAAGGGCTTCCCATTTACTCACACATATTCAATAACATGGTCAATCAACGCCACAATGGGCGGGCCTTCAGCAGGCGCATGCTCGTAGATCAGACCACATGTGCCATCTTCTGAAATTATAAACTGGTGCAACGGAAAGATTAAAAGTTTGATAGCATTCATTTTTTCATCAACAACATCAGAATTGAAAATGATCTAAAACCAACTTTTCCTTTTTTTAATGATATTTAAAAAAAATTATAATAAGATAAGATAAACCTTTTATTAGTTCCACAATGGCGAAATTTGCACCGTTACAGCAACAAAAAATGACAGCAGAAAATAGAGCATATCAGGGTAAAAAATAAAAAATAAAAAATACAAAGTAAAACCAACTTTTCCTACTTAGAAAGATCAATTTTTGGTGATGTTGACAAGTATTAAGTTGTTGCATTGTGTATAATGCACTAACAACACATGATCAACTTGAATCAACATCAAACTGATGATAACAAATAGGACGGTTCTAGACAAACACATACCGTGTCGCTGAACTGTACTTATGAAATTATGAACATTTTAATACGTACTTCTCTTTTTGTGCGAGTGACCTTTATCTCACCTGCAGCGTCTTGTCAAACCACCGGTTCCCACTGTTCAAGCGGCTGCCGCCACCATGCAGCATCTGGGCGGCGGCACTGGACATCTCATCTGACACCCGGGGCATGGCTGCGTCCAGACACACCACGAAGATGCTCTTTTGGATGGCTTGCACGGAATCTCTGTTAGTCCTATCTGCACACTCACAAATAGAAAGTTGTGTTATTATCAGATATATTCATAATAATTCATTGAGGTTGAATTGCTAACAAAAAATATATATATATATTTGTGTTGCGCTTTTCCTCCACAAATCATTGACTATCTCAGAAGGAGCGTAATACTTGCAAGCTACATCCAGCAGACACGGAGGAACCGTTAAACTAAAAAGGTCTGACATTTGAGGCGTCTTTTCAATAGTTTTCTCTCACCCTTTATGAGATTCATGTAGGCCTTGCCCCAAGTGTCGCGGTGTTCAGAGGTTAGGATGCCAACAGGCTCCCCGTCGGTCTCCAGAGATGAGTTCCAGATCTTTTCCAGCTGGACATAAAGCTGCTCCACGGTCAGTGGGGTTCGGTCACTGTTGTAGACGTCCATTGCAAAAAACTGATTTAAAGGGGCAGACAAAGATGAGTCCTGAGTCCTGAATCAAGATCCTATTTGCAGACCTGCCAACCTTGGGAAAATATTTTGAGCACCACAACAGTATAACAGGCAGTCTCCGTGGCATTTGAGTTACTACAGCTGAATTACTCCGTTATTCAGCTGCAGTACTCAGCTAATCACATCGTATGCGAGCTAAGAAAGGATATAACATACACCCCTAGAAATGCATCACCTCGTCAAGTTAACCGAACATGGTTACTAACTAGAGATGCACTGATTGCCATTTTCTTGGCTGATTCCAATATCAGATTTTTATTTTTTTTTCCTCTGACCTGCCGATTCTGATTTTCATTAAATTGCATATTTAAAATAAACCATCAACTATTAATAATAATTGATAATATTATATTTTATATTGTCGTCCGATACTTTTGAGTTTATGTCCGTGATTGGAGAAATCTTATTTTCCTATCATTGGTCTCATTGGGTATATCTGCTGTACATCAATGAGAAATACATCCCGTGATTGGACAGCCGCAGATACTGACTGCCGCTGCAATTATCAGTTACCACAACAGTGAGATTGCTGATTTTGACATTGTCTGTTAATTATTGTTCATTCTTCACTAGGGAAATATAATAGAACATGAAACTGTCCCTGAGTTTCAATAAAATAAAATATAACAGTAAAATAGAATATATTTTCCTCATGTTTGGTAAAATTGATATTTTTACACACTATGTTCATAATGCACGTACAAAGTTAAAACACATAGGTTTTGTTTCATACACCATATATATTTAATTGCCGGGATTTAAGCTGGTTAACCCGGCTGGGAAGGACATGAACTCCACAGCTGCGGAGGAGCTCCATCCAGTTCAACCTCATGAGGAGGATGGTTTATTTTGTATTTCCTTTTTTATTATTATTATTATCATTATTATTATTATTATTATTATTATTATTAATAATAATAATAATAATAATATTTTTTTATAGATGAGTGTTTTTGTATTTATTTTGCAGTTATTAAAACATGTGCACTTGTGTTACTTAGTCCCTTGTTTTATAATATTTTGAATTCATCATTTTTGTTTCTGATATTTCTTTAACCCCCCTTGTGTCTCTTTGGTTTGGCCATGCCCCTATATAGGTTCCCTCCTGTTTCGTTTGGTCTGTTTTAGTTTTTTTTTTTACCTCATTTTTCATTTCTTTGGTAAATTGTTCCCCCTGCACTTGTTTTGCAACCCTCCTAAGTTGATTATATTCTTTTGGTCAATAAATCCTAATTTTGCCTCAATCTACCTGCGACTCCTGTGTCTGACGGCACAGCAATCATTGCAAAAGAAAAAGTAAGAATAATAATAATAAATATCCGACTCTTCTCACTTGCGTTCACTGGAAGTCCTCCTATGCTCACCGTGCAATAAACCAACTGAATTAAATCAAATGACTCGTCTTACTGAGTGACTCGTCAAGAACTGAGTCTCAAAAGAAGAGTGGAACCTTTCATCTCGAGCGGAGCTCATGCAATACGAACAACCAGAGCAGACGCTCCGCTGGAGTGGCAGCGACAGATACGCAGTCTGCACAGGTTTGGAATACTGTCAGGCAATAGATAAATAATTGATCTAATCTTCTTGGTTTACTGTGCAGTACCTCCAAACAGACGACATTTTCTTTCTTTCGCTCACTTTTTTTGAGCACCATATACGCAGCTACTTACTTGTACATTATGTTGGTATCGAGTTTGAGTCTCGGAGCATTTTTACGAGTACGGGTACATGAGCACAGTATCAGGCATGTCAATTTGACCGGTACAGAATCTAAATTATCTGACAGTGATCGGCCGGCCGCTGGTCATGGCCGATCAAGCTGAAAACCGACCAATTCCGGTCACCGGCAGATCAATCACTGCATCTCAGGTTTTATATGTTAACATTATGGTCACATGTTTGTGCTTGATTATTACTCCCCTTACTTGCCATTTTACCTCAGCAATGCAGTAGTATGCCTTGTGGATAATAAAGTACCCCTGCACTCTGTATAAGTGGATTAAGGAGTGAGAGGAGAGGGAGGGGAGGGCTTACAGAACGACAAGCACAAGGTCGTAGCATCTGGTCCAATCCGAGGGATTGGACCAGATGAAAATACAGAATGAATGTAGGGTATTATTTTGTATTGACTGATTGTTTTCTGTAATTATGTTAATTGTGTGTAGAAAAAACGGTGAAATCCACCGTTTGTTACTAATGTATGTGTTTTTACTGAAGTTCAGCCATGCACCAGTTATGTCTGTCAGTGACACAGTACATAAAATTCTGAGGTTTATGAACATTACTCAGGCTTTTGAACACACCGTAATGTCAGATGCTGCGAATCGGCTCGCTTTCAGCTAATTACTGACAAAAAATGCAGCTGTTCTAGTGTTAATGGTTGAAGTTTACTCAATATATTTATTTTGTCTAAAATACATTTTTCACAAAACAATTTTGACAATGAAAAAAATAAATAAAATTGGTGGACCCTCTGCAGTACCTCCACGGACCCCAGATTGAAGACCACTGGCATAGGCCATAATGACTCTTTCTGGATAGTTATGAATACAGGTAATCAGGAAGAACCCAAGCCCAACAAATGGGTAGGGCTGTCAGGATCATGACATTTTAGCTAATATTTTATCACAGCATTTTTGACATTGGGTTAAAATTCCATTCAAAAATGGTTTCAACAGTTAAACATTTATAGATAGAAAGACAGACAGACAGACCGACAGACAGAAAGTTAAAATTGGTAATTTTTGCAGTATTTAGTCCTCACCTGGCAGTTGTGGACTACTGTGATATGTGTAGATGGCACGGTGCCCTTGGCGTAGTTCACCACGGAATCCCTCTTCAGGCCAGGGATGCGGCAAGACGACAGGACTTGGTAGTACTGATTCATACAGAGAGGTTTCCCTCCCAGGTGCTCCACCGGTAACGTCTCACTGCAGGACAACCCAAGACTAATGTGAAAATGCTTTGCAGGTAATACCCTATTGCTGGTTTAGATGGCGTGAAATTTAAAGACAACAAATAAATGTTAGAATGAATATATACAGTACAGCAGGCAGACGTGCAATTTGGAAGGTCAAATATTTTGCACACACACACACACACACACACACACACACACACACACACACACACACACACACACACACACACACACACACACACACACACACACACACACACACACACACACACACACACACACACACACACGATGCCTACTCGAATGGACCGGCAGATCTCTTTTAATATTACCTGGCCTTTGTATGTTAACTCTATGTGCAGATCACGATCAATTAAATTGTAACCAAGAAGACAATACTACTCACTTGTCTATCATCGTCTTGAAATCCAAAACTCCAGCAATTGTTTTGGCGGCATGTCTGGGTAGAAAACATACATTATTGATATTGATTACTGACATATTTGACTGGTTGTGAAATCCTGAAACAGTTTAAAAAAATTAAAATAAAAAGTTCTTTGTAATACAAGATATAATGGAGTTCATGGGCAATGTAGTCTGGGAAACATTACTTATCAAGGCTTTAAGCACACCAATCCTACACTTGGTATAGATGTGCTGCAGCACAGTTGTCTTCTGCAAGCTACATGGGTCCATACAGTGCTTTATGGCTGAATACATACAAAACGCAGGGCTAAGGATGCATAGTGTTGCAAAAAGGTACCCCTCTG
Organism: Zeus faber; assembly: GCF_960531495.2. Lineage (NCBI taxonomy): Eukaryota > Metazoa > Chordata > Actinopteri > Zeiformes > Zeidae > Zeus > Zeus faber. The sequence continues at coordinate 12,742,308 of NC_137204.1, forward strand.
CTGCAGCTTCTTATATATGCCGCCCAACAGGGGCAAAGCTGTAAAAGTAAAAAAAAGAGATGGTGAATCTCCTTTTTCGAAAATGGGAAGCTCATAATATAACCAGACAGTTTTTTTTGTTTTATGCTATACTGAAACAAAGGTCACAAACCATGTATTTTAACAGGTTTCTTAGAGTTTCATTTACTCTTTTGAACTTCCTCAAATCTGTTTTGGCTGGATCCATGCTAAGAAACTAAAAGTGATAGAGGAGAAATTTACTTTAAGTTTAAAGGAAATATAATTATTATGTACTATACATATAAAGAAAGTATAATCATAATCTTACTTAAATGCTATATGAATTAAATAAGTGTGGAAAAAACACTCTCGGGGCCAACCTAAAACAGAGGAACGTGTGTGTACGTTTCACAGAGGCGAAAAATAAACATGTGCCCCAACAAGGTAAGGAGTACTTGGGATGATATGACAATGTGTAGAAGATGGATCTACAGAGTAGAGGATAAGAGTTGTAGCCTGAGCAAATAATACAGCTCTTCTCTTCAGAACTGCTCAGGCCTTCAAATGACTTGTTTAAAGTTCTAATAAAAAGGTATTTTTGAGGTTAATTCCTTGGTTTCCTGATCTCTGTTAATTTTTTTTAAATGTAGTTTTCCCACAACAATCCATGCTAAAAAACTAAAAGTGATATTTCTGTTATACAAAACATATTCAGAAAATATATAGGAATACACAGGTGAGTTTTCTGTGTTTCAAAAGTTTTCAAAAAGGCGATTTTCTTTTTTTTTTGTTAAGGCTTAAACATTTTCTCTTAGCATTTAGGCAAATTATAACCGGACAAACTTGCATGCAAACCTGTGCCAATCCCTGTGTGCATGACCTTTCGCTATTTAACATTACAATGTATAAGTTAATTACGTGTGTGTTCACCTTATTTGTCCCTGCCAGCCACTGAACTCCACACGGGGCAAGACCAACCCAGGGCTTGAGTGAACCACTACAGGCAGTCGGTAGTCGAGATATGCTGTCTGCACCCACCAGGCTGATAGCTAGAAGGCAGTTATGAGGGGACACACACACACACACACACACACACACACACACACACACACACACACACACACACACACACACACACACACACACACACACACACACACACACACACACACACACACACACACACACACACACACACAGGCTGAACATGTATGGCATGGTATCATCATATATACCATAATCATATATCACATATTCTGTGAAACACTTTAGGCAAGGAACTTTTGCCCATGGGCTTAAATGAAAACAACATTCAAGAAGTCCAATGTTTAAATAAAATCTTAAAATATATAAAATATTCAACACTCAATTTTTAAATTAAAGTGCAGTAGGAGGCATGCATGACACCTTCTTCCTTTAAACATGTAGTAGTGAATAAAAAAAAAAACATGATTCGATCCACCAACAGCAACGGAAATTAATTACAGTGACAGCAACCAGTATCATGTTCAATTTCTCATGTTTATAGCAAACAAAATTTCATGGAAATCGGTTCAGAATTAGGCGAGGTACAGTCGTTGTTGTCGAGAAGTCATACACTGTATCTCTAAATACACAATTCGTTTAAAACATATGTATTTTTTTCCAGCACTAACCCGAACGAGTCTTGATTTGTAAGGAAAACAATCGTTTCTCAATAAGTAACTTTGAGTCCAGTCACATTCAAGATTCAAGATTCAAGATTTTTATTCGTCACGTACATATACATACTTTCATACATATATGCAGTGAAATGTAATGCAATAAACCCGGTGATAACACACAATATGTCCTAGGAAAAATTTCTAATAGCCCAACTAACTGACTCCTAAAACGTAATACAGTAAGTCGAATACTTATAGAATAAAATAAAAATATGTAGAATAAAATAAAATACAATAAAAATAAAATGAAATAAAATGGAATAGATAGAGGGAATATGCTTATGTATATGGAATAGGAAATTATGTATATACAGATATGTGATTTAAAAGTGGCATGTGAATAAAGTGAGGTAGTGTTTGGGATAATACAGCACAGTATACAACAGTACGGCGCAGCAATACGGCATCAAGAACAACCCTGAACAGTGACACAGTATGCGGTACAGTATGCTACATACAGTACAGAAGGTAGTGGAGCCACATTAAATCATTACATATAATGTTATTTTTTGTGGTGGAATAAATATAAGCAAAATATTTCATACAATTTATTCGATAAAAGAAATGCTTGGGAGCCATAAGAGCCGACTCTTTTCAATGAGCAGGATCATCCGGCTGCAATTGCAATTGATCCGCAGTTCACATGCAAGACGAACAGGGGGTGATCATGGTTGATCATGGATCAACTACGATCCTACGATCCTCTTAAAAATATTGAGGATCAGATTAAAATGCATCCTCGCTCTGATTTCTTAATCTAAGGATTTTAAAACACAGATTAGGAACTTGTCGGGGACTTAAGAAAAAAATAAAAATAAAAATCACTCACCCAATTTTCTGTCTTGCTTGCTCTCTTTTTAAGGCCATCCTGCAGCTTCTCTCCAATGCCCCCGGGCTTCTGGAACTCAGCAACCAGTTCTCTGGTGTGACCGAGTTCCTCTGTCTCCATTATCGGCTCCAGCACAGCCAGGTAGCGCTCACATGTCTGCTGCAAAGGCGGTATGGGGAGACCGGGCAAACCCTCCTGGTGGGCAAGGTAGCGCCCAGGAATTCGTGTTGCCAGCACTGGCCTCACCAAGCCGCAGGGTTTCACCATCCTTGATTTGACCTAAGAGATAACAGATGAAGTGGGTGATTGGAAATAAAATATGAAGATTTCCCGAAGTAGTAGAAGTAGTGTAGTCGCAGGAATGAATGTTCAAAATGGTTCCATCTGCGTGCCTACATGAAAATCACAAGTTATAGTTTGGTCTACAATGCGCAGTGACCAATATTCTGAACTTCCTGGTATTGGTCAGCATACTGTACTTCCCTTATTAGTTAATAGATTATTATTGTAGTGTGGTATGTTTGTTTTCTGATGCGGGAAACGTTGAACAAAAAAATATCGTAATCCCCGAAATAATAAAAATACCAATGAATAAAATCAGGCAATCGGGGAAATCTCAGCATTACAGATGGTGTTTGTTACAGTCTTCATCATCGGCAACATTGATATCAAGTGTCAGTCACATCTGTAAACAACCATAAGGGAACAGAATGCAGGAGTAGGCTAGTAAAGGGTTCTGAAAACCAAAGAATTGACACTATACTTAAACACTTCTTCGACGCATTGCCTCACATCGCGTGGCTTTTCAATTACGTATATTTCAAATACGTGTTTCGTTTTCAACATTACGCTTTCTATGCATGCACAATATCGATAAAACAAGTTTAGCGTGGTTTGCACGGTCGTCGGGAACAAGATAGTACGAAACCGCCTAAGACGGTCACGACATTTGTTGTTAAGGGTGACTCCGTCTCAGGTTACCGAATTGGCCCGTCTTTTACAAAAGTATCCGCGAACAGTTACTTACTGCCGTTCTTGCCAAAATGCCCCACATTCTGAAGCCCTAGAAACGCCTCCGGTAGGCGAACTCCACGCAATGTTCAGTAAAAACTAGGTGATAGGTCTTTGACACAGGTCAGGACGACGAGTGGTGGCAGGCAGACAGGCGGGCAGACAGACAGGCAGGCGGGCAACAAGACAGACAGGCAGCCTCCGCGTATGACAGTCCAGCGAACTTCAAGTACGCGAGTAACCAGCGGATCGACAGCGGCCGAGGCCCGCGTCACCGCCTTTCGGCGGGTCGCGCGTTGATGACGACACTGCGTGGCCCCCCTCGCCTGCGTCTCGCCCTCGAAGCAGCGGGACACGCGTGTCAGCCCGGCGAGCCGCCGTCGCCGGGTCCGCGGTTCTCCCGCGGATCTTAGGTGTTGCCGCGGGTTTCATTTGTTGTCCGCGGCTTTGACACACCTCTCCCGCGTGCAGATTCGATGAATAATATAGGAAAATAAAAATGATAAAAACGGAGCTGGGGATGATATATGGAACGGTGCAGCCTCCGGTGCGCCAACCCGGCTGGCTGGCTTTGATGCTCCTTTCGAGTCAGCGCTGTATGGCTGAAGGCTTCCCTGTCTTCTTGGATTCAACTGAGTGTCTTCATGACCTCCCGAAAGTATCACGTTTACCTAAAAAAAACAAACAAACAAAAAAAGCTTTAGCTCTGACCAAGTGTTGATATGCGATGAAATGAATGGAGGAATAACACGAACGCGCCTGGCAACCGGCCGACGTGTGGATTTTGAACATGTCCCACTGACATGTTGACAGATTTGACTGTTTTCGTTCAAATAAACATTACGTTCCCCTAATCGGGGCTGATAAGAACCGGGCAGGGCCACCCAATGGACCCTGGAGATCTGTAACAAACGTGTTATGGACGTCTCCGATTTCCGAACCTGAAGTTATTCCCACCTATAACCCGCCTCCTCGTTCTCCTCTCCTCGGGCTCCTCACTAGTCCTACATGCGTACGATACCGACGACTTCTCCGCTCAAAGTTACGGGACACCTTTCTCGACCACCGTCCGGGCGGGGACGCCGATGACGTCAGAGTCAGCGGTTTTTCCTCGTTTTGCGTGACGTAAGGACGTGAGGTACCATTCCGTAACAGAAGAGGGCGCTAACGCGACGCCACGACTGGATGCGAGCCGCCGCTGAAACGCAAAAAGAAGAAAAACAAAACACAACAAACATGGCAGATAATGAGCACCATCCCGGTAACGTAGCATTAGTATAATTTATTGTTGTCCGTTTTCAAGTAAGTGCGACAAACCAAACATAGAAATAGTCATCTCTATTTGTACAACCTATATATATGTATATATATATATTTATACTTATACAGTCTATATATATATATATTTATACAGTCGCCCTCTCTCTCTCTCTCTCTATATATATATATATATATATATGTGTGTGTGTATGTATATATATATATATATATATATATATTTGTACAGCCTAAATATTTCAATGAACACGGGGCATGCGTGGTGTGTTGCACCGGACAACATTCCTTTATTGCGATGGTCACAACTCTGCAGGGTCCGAATGTCCGTATAAATGACAATAAAATCCTTCATCGATGGACCAACACCGCGCGGCCTGCCCCCGGTCGGGTTTCGCCAACATTTGTCACTATCAACAAACCATCTATTCACGAGTAAACCAGAAACGTCACGTTTGCTCGGTACTGCGCAAAGGCTTTGGGGCACCCGTGAAAACGAGGATGCTTTCAAAACAATGTCGTGAATATGTTTTATTTATCAATAAGCGACATATAAAGTGCGGTAAACAGGAAAAAAACAACCAACTTTGAAACATCTTCAGCGCCTCAAACCTTTCCAGAGTACTGTATAGAGAAGAAGAAGAATCTTTATTCGTCACATGACACACCGCACTACAACAACACATGCATACACACACACACACACACACACACACACACACACACACAGATGCTTTTTAGGTGGTGGCCAGTAAAATGTGGCCTCTGCATTTTTCCCATCCTGGCTTGTCCTTCCTCCGGGGGGGGGGGGGCGGCCAGGAGCAGTGGGCAGCATTCGTCGACGCGCCCGGGGACCTGGTACCAAGTGTCCATCGCTGGTCAGAGGATGGTGATGTGTGCATGTTTTTGGTGGGGGTCCTTACTGACGTGAGGTGGAGGAAACCCCGTGTGAGCACGGGGAGAACATGCAAACTCCACACAGAAAGGCTCCTATTTGGGAGATAACCCGCCCGGAGCACGGTGCCAACAGCGCCTCAGGCGGGAATCGAACCCAGGACCTTCTTGCTGCTGCCTCACAGACTGCATTTGACCACCATATAGGAACTCTTATTGTCTCTTATCTTTTCCATAAAAAATAAACGGGGATTTCAATATCGATTTCATTGGCTTGTCGGAGGCCGACGTTAAATCAACCGCTGTTCCTTGGAACACTCACATGGCGCCCTGAGAGTTCACCAGGTGTGCTCTTAAAAACAAATTCTAATTCCACTCCAATATCAAAAATAATGAGAATGAGCTCTTGTGTTGCAAGATCAAAATTGCAGTGCGGTACTAGTTCCTCAATTCCAGCCAAGATATCGGCCTCTGAGTTCATCAAAACAAGCTCAAGTCTAAAACGGTGTGCCATAATAATAGTTCAAATAGCAAGAACAGTTCTACATTTTTGTCACGTTTTTAGTGCTGAATGGCTGGTGTGCCCTGGGATTAGTTTACTGCCTAAAATAAACTAACTGAATTAAAAAGGTTGGGAAACACAGTGTAAATGCATGAGATGTGACTCTTTGAGGTATATACTGGTTTACAACCCCCAGTCTACATGCTGTAAAGCAGATCATGGAAAATAAATATTATAGCAGTAAACATTTGTGCTGAAATACATTTTCCAATGTTGCTAATACTAAATAAGTATGGAGATCTGTAAGTGAGCACCTCTTTCCAAGTGTGTGTGTGTGTGTGTGTGTGTGTTTGTCAACTCTTTTCTAGACATCTTTTTTTTTTCTTTAATTTAAAGTCCCTCAATGTTAAATTTTCAGGACCATCCACTGGGGACGATGCAGAAAAAGGTCCGGCCGCTCCCGGCTTCATCTTGCCCAGGAAAGAAATTAGCATGTTTTCTGACATGGGGAAATGGAAACGATCTCACGTATGTTGCTGGGGGTATATGATCTGAGCTCTTTTTATGTTTAATTTCCTGGTCAGTCACATCCAGGTTCAACGGAATATTGCATGCGGAACCCGTTTTGGTGTTTTTTTAAGGGTGGAGAAATGTGGATTAACAAAACAGGTTTTTTTGTGTTGAGACAAAGGATAATACTATGAGGCTATTAGGTGAAGGTTATTATTTAGAACTGCCTTTAGCTACGAGGCTAAACATAATGAAAACACAGTGTTTTCCTATTTAAGGTGTTTGCTTTACTGATTATCATCCCACAACAAAACATGTACAACAACCTGAATTGTGTGTTTGTTAATACAGAGGTGTATGTGTATTCTTTTGTTTTTCCTTTTTTTTTTTTTTTTTTTTTTTTTTTTTACTATTGATTTAGTTACTTAGGTTTATTCTTCATTCTGTTTCTACTTCTTAAATACTTCAGGTTTATACTGCTTTAATTAAACTTGCGAAGCAGGGTATATTACATTTACAGGCGCACGCAGTAATAAACTCCCTAACCCTTTAATATGGAGCTAGGTCAGCTAGCGTATCCCTCTGTCAGGCAGTGCTGATCAGAATGAGTCAAAATGGTACATTTAATTCCTGTTCAGCCATATGTTCTTTACCTTTTCTCCTTTTTTTTTGCCTTCTATCTAGGCTTATGCTGACTACATGGGATTCATTTTGACACTGAATGAAGATGTGAAAGGAAAGAAGCTCTCATGCGAATACAAGGTTTCTGAGGTAGTATTGTTTGTTTTCATAGTTTGATCAAAAAAACAAAAAACAAAAAAACTCAGCAAGAGTGTTTTATTCACTTTTGAAATGTCATATTGTATGCGAAAATGAAAAGGTTATAACGGTTCGAGAGAAGAATAAATATTGATAAGGTGTAAAATGATTCCATAGCTTTTTGGAAATAGCCCAAAGTGATGATTTCACCCCGTCGTATAGCGTTGTTCCAGACAAACCTCTATTTTGGAAAGCGGAAATGGAAAAAGACGCAAAACAATATTTAATGAATGAAAACCCACGCTTCATTTCAGACAGTGGAGAGGTTGGTGGTTCTTTTGGAGACCCTCGACAGATGGATAGACGAGACCCCGCCCGTTGATCAGCCGTCGCGATTCGGGAATACGGCCTACAGGAAGTGGTATGCCAAGCTGGATCAGGTAGGTCCATACGCTCTGGCTTGTGCTCCTCTGGCTGCCTAGCTATGGGGGCTGACTACTCAGAGGTTGTTTGTATCTGAGCTAACCTGTGTTCCACACTTTCATGTACACTTGTGGACATACTCTACTTCTACACACTCTGTATCCTCACCCGATCCCCGTCCATGGTGTGTGTGTGTGTGTGTGTGTGTGTGTAGGAAGCCGAGGCCCTGGTGGCTGCAGTGATTCCCACGGACAGCGCAGCAGTGCCTGAGATTGCGGTCTATTTGAAAGAGGCCGTAGGCAACTCTACCAGGATAGACTATGGAACGGGTAAGGATCAATATCTGATACTGCGACCTTGAATCCAGCTCATGTATTTATAAAGCATAAGGTGGAACAAGTGATTCATTTGCTGGGACGACGATCTTTAAATATTTCATTGCTTAATGCCTCAGTCGGATTCCATTGCAAGTCCTTGCGAAGTAGGGGGTACCATTTGCAAAGATATATATGTAAATAAATACTATTATTATTATTATTATTATTATTATTATATATATACTATTTGACAGACAACTCTTAGATTTGAATTAAAATGATCTTCATTTATTTGGCATCATTTGAGGTTGGGCATCGAGCTCTTCTGCTCATCACTCCCGGTGAGGTGTGCAGCAACATAGACACGCTTAATGAGCTAGAAATTTTGGAGTGATGAGCTCGAACTCCCCCCATTGGATAGAAGAGTAGAGCCCAACAAATGGATGCAGGGGAGGTGGCGGAAGCACAGCAAGAAAGCAGGAAGCAAAGCAGGTAGGGCAAGAGGGATTGGCTGCTTAAATAGGCCCGGCCCATAAGGGCGTGGAAGTGTGTGGCGCCGTCAAGTTGTCTGACAGAACTAGCTCTGAAAGCTACGTCTCTCTCTCTCGCACTCTCTCTTTATAGATATCTAATGTAATCCTATTTCACTTCATCCAGAATTTAAAAAATGCCTTTCTGAGACGTTGCTTAATATACGATTAATTAGTTAGATACTAGGAAGTCCCAGACTACGGTAATGAAGGACTAGTCAGCTCAGCGAGGCCCACATCCATTAAATCCGAGGATAAACCAGCCTCTGACCAGGTTTAATTTAAGCCTTCCCTATTTTAAACTGTGACTGAGAAGGGCCTATTTCAGTCGGTACAGATTAAAAATGTGATTTAGTTTAGAATGAGGCCTTCTCTATGTGCGCGAAACCGCCCCTTGGTTGGTTAGCAAGCTAGTTAGCAAGCTAGTTTTCTTGCTAGACCATGAGTGGTATAGCAATTCACTCTATGTGAATGGATTATCTCTAGCTTCTCATCCCTTATGACTACACACCAATTATTGCTTCTCTTTTGTGGAATTGTTTATATCACGACAGAGTAGAACGTTACAAAAAAGAATGGTTTAACAGCGCTGAAATTATTTCTTCCATTAATTTGGAGTCTCAGACTTTCCAGCCGCTGCTTTGATTCAGTGTCTGAATCAAGCAGCCACCCAGTATCTAAAATTGAACCTTATAGAAAGTCATCAGTTAAAAATACATTTCTGAGAGCTGTTTGTTTCTATTCCTATAGTCAATAATTGAAAGCTAACTGAAACTCCAAAGTATTTCTATAGACAAAGGTGAAACTGAAGAATACCTAGTGGAGTTCCAATTCCTTAAATTTTTTACAAATGATCAAAAACCACTTAACGTAACTCTGTCTTTGGATGACCCGTGGACTTGCTGAGATGTTGCCTGTTGGTGTTTCCAGGGCACGAAGCTGCATTTGCTGCCTTTCTGTGCTGCCTTTGCAAGGTTGGAGCTCTCCGGGTGGATGATCAGACGGCTATCATTTTCAATGTTTTTGACAGGTGAGATCATTGTTTTGCTCGTATGTGAGTATACTCAAGCGACGTCGGATAAACTAAAAAATTGGCGATTGACACCTTTCACATTGCCAGGAGAAAAGGCTTTTTTTTTTTAAGCAGATCGGAGGTGGTCGATTAAAACCCGGGTCTATTGCCGGGTCATTTAATCCGGGATTGAGACCCATGTTTTTTCTTTCCCACTGGTGGCAAATGCCGGATATTAGCGGGGGTTACCGGGTTTTTCATTGCAGTGGGAAAGGGGTGTAAGTCAAATAAGACAGAAGCAACTACAATAAAGGGCTACACAAATAAATTTAAGTTCATTTGCATTGTCAAAATAACGCCATAAGCCAGATATTTTTTATTATTTTATTTTTTTAATCCGTTTTATTTGTTATGTTTTGTATTTTTTACTGTCCAGGTATTTGGAAGTTATGCGAAAACTGCAGAAAACCTACAGAATGGAGCCCGCAGGAAGTCAGGGTGTTTGGGGCCTCGATGACTTTCAATTCCTCCCCTTCATATGGGGCAGCTCCCAGTTCATAGGTAATGAGTAACATTTTAAAATGTTTTTGGAATGGTCAAGTTTATTTTTTTTAAATAAACTAAAATAAAATTTTAGAACCGGCAACAGGGTCATGGGAACCCAAGTTCAAGAGATTATTTGTCACATACCCAAGGTTTAGTGATGCGCATGGGGAGTGAAGTCTAGACCGTTTGGTCCAATCCCACAGAAGAGCTACTGTAGCACAAATAGGTGAAAACGTTAATGCTGCTATGATAGAAAGGTGTCAGAATACACAGTGCATAACAGCTTGCTACGTATGGGGCTGTGTAGCTGCAGGCCGGTCAGAGTGTCCATGCTGACCCCTGTCCACTGCTGAAAGGGCCTACAATGGGGATGGCTGGGTGCATGTGCGTCATTTACCTGGGGAAGAGATGGCACCAAGACGCACTATAGGAAGAAGGCAAGCTGGTGGAGGCAGTGTGATGCTCTGGGCAATATTCTACTGGGAAACCTTGGCTCCTGGCATCGATATGGATGTTACTTTGACACGTACCACCTACCTAAACATTGTTGCAGACCAAGTACATTCATGGCAACAGTATTCCTTGATGGCAGTGGCCTCGATCAGCAGCATAATGCACCCTGCCACACTGCAAAAAATCGTTCAGGAGTGGTTTGAGGAACATGACAAAGAGTTCAAGGCGTTGACTTCGAGATGACCTCCAAATTCCCCAAATCTCGATCCGATTGAGCATCTGTGGGATGTGCTGGAACAACAAGCCTGATCCATGGGGGCCCCACCTCACAACTTACAGGACTTAAAGGAGCTGCTGCTAACGTCTTGGTGCCAGATACCACAGGACACCTTCAGAAGTCTTGTGGAGTCCATGCCCCAGTGGGTCAGAGCTGTTTTGGTGGCACGAGGGGGAGCTACACAATATTAGATAGATGGTTTTAATGTTGCGGCTGATCAGTGTACATAATTGTAGTAATTTGCTCCACACTAAATACAGTTTTTAATTTATGTAATTCAGTTTTCTCTGATCGTGTTGGACAGTTTACTTAATAGAAGAAAAGGAATGACGTAGCAAAGTCTTAAGAAAAAATGAATGGAGGGAAAAAGTAGAAGTTAAAGAGAGAAGGGAATCTTTTACGGACAAAAACATTTAAAATAAAATAACTTCTGTCATAATTAACTGATCGGACTTAAGTCGTCATTAAGTGGTGAAATGAGTTTTGTCACAGTAGAATCTTGTATTGCAGCTTAAATTTATGTTTTGTTGTTTTTGGCGGCGCCTATTGTGTAAAGCGGTAATTGCAGGTGTGTGGCGGATTGAATGAATATGAGTGTGGTGCCTCAATGTACGGTGGGAAAGTCTCCACAGACACCCAGTTCTTAATGCTCAGAATACTGCGAATTTACCCGGGCTTTCATCACTGTGTCATAACCTCAATCACCTTTGTGCTTACCTCATTCGGTGATAGGTAGTAACTTAACAGACATTTATTTAAATGAAAATCTTTAAGATTAGCACTTTAAGTCATGGCATCCACACCAGATTTTGAATCAAAGGTATATTTTGGTCGTATAGTGAAAATCTGTTTCTTCTTTATCTGCTGTTTGACACACCACCGACATTATTTAATGCAAACTGCTCTTGTCCCAGCATGCATTTTGGATTTTGGCAACAGGTCCGAAAATTTAAACTGAGGATCAAATTCATTTCAATTGGTTTAGAATTCATGGAAACCGATCGATGATCCGGGACTAAATTATGAGCTAAATAATGTTTACTGTTCATCATTTTACAATGTAAAAAAATGTGCAGGCAAATACCGTTGTACCCTTGCTCTCTGTGTGTTAGATCACCCGACGCTGGAACCCCGGCACTTTCTTGATGAGAATGTCGTCAATGAGCATCACCAAGATTACATGTTTCTGGAGTGCATCAAGTTCATTAATGAGGTAACACTCACACGGTCATTGGCTTTCTTTCTATAAATTATATATACAGTGGTACTTTGACTTACGAGTTTAATTCGTTCCGTGACAGAGCTCGTAATTCAATCTGCTCGTATCGCAAATCAATTTTCCCCATTGAAATTATTGAAATGCCATTAATCCGTTCCAGATCCCCAAAAAACACCCCAATTTTTTTTTGTTACGTGTTTTTAAATAAGAAAAATGTATTTATGAATAACAAATATTGTATAAAAACATAATAAAACGCTATCACGCTATCTCCTGCGAGCTGCTTCTCCGTCAACCACACCAACAGCAGATTCTCCATCTTTTCATGGACAGCGGTCCGCAGCTTAGACATTATTTTAACGCCCTTGGCTGGAGTACCCTTATACCCTTAATCGCCTCCTTCTGCTTCAGTATGGTACATATTGTAGAAATACTACGCTTGTACTGCCTCGCCAATTCCATCACACGCACACCTCGCTCATTTTTTTTCTATGATTTCATGCTTAAATTCAATCAACATCATCCGCTTCTTCTTCTCAGCACTTACGTTCTTAGGACCCATGGTTAGAATTTTTTTTTTGACAAAATAACTGCACAAAAATGCTGCAATTCTTAGTCAAATTTCTCTGGTAGGAAATGCCAGCTGAAACTATATATATATAATTGTAATGTAATGACGCCAATCAATCAATAAAAAACAATACCGTACATTTGTTGGGTATTTAAACTACATCCCTCGGATTGGACCAGATGCTACGACCTATGGTTCTGTAAGCCCTCCCTCTCCTCCCAGTCACTCAACATCCACTGATACGCAGCACAGCAGTACTTTATTATCCACCGAGCTGTAACGCTGCATTTCTGAGATAAAATGGGAAGTGGGAGAGTTATAATGAAGCACAAGTATGTGACCGTAATGTTAACATATAAAACGTGTGATGCAGTGATCGATCTGCCGGTGACCGGAATTGGTCGGTTTTCACCTGCCGATCAGTATCAGATATATTTTCCGATTCTGTGCCGGTCAAATGTAAACGCCCTATACTGTGCTTATGTACTGTACTCCTAAAATTGCTCCAACACTCAGACCCGATACCAACGTAATGTAATGTAGTTGCGTAGTTGACGCTCAAAAAAGAGAGGGAAAGAAAGAAAATGTCGGTTGTTTGGAGGTACTCCAAGGTAAACAGATTAGATAAATGATGTATTTATCGTGTGAAAATATTCTAACATTGTGCAGACTGTGTTTCTATCGCTGTCACAGCGGAACTCTGCTCGTGATGAATAGTATATTCGTGTATATTTGCAATTAAAGTGAAAGAGTTTAATTTGAAGTTTGAACTGGTCATTTCCATGTTAGTTATATGTTTGGGCTTACTAAAACTCAGTGGGGGTTACAGGTTGATTTATACTGAAACTTGGTAACAGTCCATATTACATTTTATTGGAACTCAGGGACAGTTTCATGTTGTTATTGTTCCAAAGTGAATAATGTACAATAATAAACAGCGTCAAAAGCAGCAATCTCACTATTGTGGAAAAATGAAAATTGCAGTGGTACGCATGTGCAGCTGTCCAATCACGTGAGCGTGATCAGATCACGTGATGTACTTGTCATTGACGCACAGCAGATCTGAAATCCGAGTTAAAAAAAAATCTGAAATAGGAATCGGCCAAGAAAATTGCAATCGGTGCCTCTCTAGTTGGTAAACATGTTTGGAAACTTTACGGGATGATGCATTTCAAGGGGTAGCCGTATTAGCTTGCTTACAATGTGATGAGCCTCGTTACGAGACGCTACAGTGTGAATAACTGATGGAGTCATTCAGCTCCAGTATCTCCAGAGACTCCCTGTTACACTATTGTGGTACTCAAAATATTTTCCGAAGGTTGGCAGGTCTGCTTCTGGTAGACCATCCTTTTTCTCTCTATTTAGGAAGGTTGCGGTCCTCGCTCTTTTTCGGTCATCTCCCATCACTACCTCACTCTTTTTTTCCACCTTTTCCCTGCTAACACAGAGTGAAGAGGAAGCAAAATGAAAAATAAAGTAGACATAATCGTATGTTGCTTTACCCCTTATTTGACTAGGCTTTATTTGGCCCGCTTTGTAGGCCTCACCCTCTCAAGGGTGTCCAGGGTCCCATTTGAAAGCCAGATTATTTATCGACTCGCATGTGTCATTCATAAACAAGTAAAGCCTTTATAAAGTGGTAAAGAACAACTCATGTGCTTGTGCCACATGAGTCATTCCCTCTCCACATGTCGCTGGGAATCAGGCCGAGGGAGCCGTCTTTTGACCACGCCCCTCCCCCTCCCTCCCTCCCTCCCTCTGTCCTGGCTTTTCTTTCACCCTGCCCCCGTTTCTTTCCATACAAAGCCGAGTACATTCTCCTATAGTCTGTGCTTTTGGGTTGTTCCGGCACTGCTCCGAAAAATGATGCTTGGACGAAGGTGTTGCGAAAACTTGTCTGGGGCACTCGCTGCCTTAATTATTAGGGAACCTTCTCCTGAGAACATATACTTTCGTTTTGTGGTTGAGAAGCGACCTTATTTGAAACTCCTCATGCCCTCAAGGGCGTTTTCAAGGACTCTTCCCTCTGTGGGATATGACTTATGTTCCGCAAAGCACGGCATTGGGTGCCACGGAGTGCCCTAGTAATGATTAAAGAGGCACTTTATGTACGGCGAGGCATCGCGTAGACTTTGGTCGAATTGGAAACGTGCCGCAAAAAGTACTGGAAAATCCTACCCAAAACAAAATACCATGTAAAGTTTTAATGTAGTGTACCACAAAGTAAATGCCTCTGTGATTTGCCAAAAAGTTGCGAATGTAACCGCAAAGCAGTATTTATACAGTATCTAGAAAGCTTTAAATATGAATATGAATTTGGGCTTTTTTTAAAATTTGGATAATAACAATAGTAATATTTCAATATCTAACTAAAAGAGAATCACCTTATCTTATCAGCTTGTTTTAACCCCGAGGTTGCAGATAAATTCCGCTCTCTACATGGTTACGCATGACTTGTCAGACGCGTGGGTTCGTTCAGCTGAATAGGCTCCTCGGCAGGATCAACTGTATGCCGGTTGGTATAGTACAGTTCTGTTGTCCCGCAGTGGCAAATGAATACAAAAAAAAAAAAAGAAATCCGGTGGACAAGTGCTGACTCTTCTCCTTTTTCTCTCTTTCCCAACCTGACGTCATTACGTAGATGAAGACTGGCCCGTTTGCAGAGCACTCCAATCAGCTGTGGAACATCAGTGGTGTCCCCACCTGGTCCAAAGTCAACCAGGGCCTGATCAAAATGTACAAGGCAGAGGTATTGTATAGCTATCCATGAATCGATAAATACATAGATATAGAGGTTTATGTATACATAGCTGTCTGCTGTCCCAAATAACATTAGGATATCAGGTAAGATAAGCTAAGCTAAATACTACTACTCAATGCCTCTAACGCAACAGGCATGGAGCATAAGTAATTGGTGGATGTAGGATGGTTAGAAAACGATAGCACCTTGGCAAAACATCAAGTGAAAAGTAGCCGACCCTCTGGAATGGGTGTGTGAACGATATCTCGAAAAAAAATATAAAAAGGTCACAGTCGAACTCCGGCTGAGCTCACAGATGAGCTTAAAGTTTACTACACAGGAGCGACACGAGCCTCGTGGACCTTCATTTCATATTTTGGGAAAACCCAGTGAATGAAAGGATCGCTTGTCGAAAACCTCGAAATGCGTCTGGCGCGCGGAAGACCTTTTCCCCACCCCCTTCTTTATTTCCTCCATGCCCGCTTCCTGTTTTCCTCTCGGAGAGCTTAGGGGCCAGGCTGTCTGCTTTCACCACCCCCACCTCTTATTTCTTCCACTCCCTCTCCCACTGCACACAGCCCCCGCCCCTGCCTTCCTCCATGCCTGCAGCAGCCATCAGCAGACTCACATTCCACTCTCCCTCTCATGGCCCCACACAGGCTTTAAGCCCCCTCTCTTAGCCAGTTGTTGCTTATTGTAGCTGCTCCCTCTCTCTGTGATTCTCTCTACGCAAGAAAGTCAATTCAGCCTCCTTGCACCTTTATTTTAGTATTCTCTTTCCATTCTCTCTCTGCTACCGTTCTCTTTAAAAGTTATGTGATGTTCATTTTTCTGAATCCATTGGAAAGGGGGCGGGGGGGGGGGGGGGAGGCAATTTATAAGTGTGTGAGCCACCGGTTTGTTTTTGTCTTTGGTTGTCTTTATGATTCTGATGATATCAGGCCCAAATGACACAATACGATTAGAACTTAGAATGGACCAGCACCAAGTCAACTGGAGACAAAACTTGAAGAAATGAGCACCAGCTGTAAAATGATACCTAGCCCGCTGGTGTATTACATCCAAAACCGTCGTGGCACATTATTATCACCAGTAACATAGCGTCAAATTTTTACAGTCAGATTTATTCAAAATATCTGACCATAATCCATAATGACTTATGCGCTGTTAATTGATTTCATTGTAGCCATTTCAGCTTGACTTTTGTCACTTTTGAGTTTCACTTAAAACATATTTTCAAAAAAAGAATAGTGTACATATTTGTTAGAAATAAACACCTAACAAGATAATACTAGCGCTTGTCAATTTTTTGGGGTTAAGATATTCCCATGTAGTGGAATCTCAGCTGAATTCCTACCATACACTGTGCATTCAATATGCAGTGTACGACTTTATTACTTGTACAGATTTGCCAACATCCTATTTTATAGGAATTCTGTAGAATTCCAACTTCCTCCATGCAGGGTGCTTTCTCCCATAACATGTGCAGAGCGCTCTCTATAATGCAGTGCTATCGAAGCCTCACTATTGCACTGTCTACACTTCCCTACATGCTTTCAGGCATGTTTTAATAAATTAGTGTGGTGACTATATTTAATGGTGGCATAATAGTAGCCGAAATAAATATTATTATATAGTTTATAGCTTGCTAACACATTTTGCTAGTTTGCTTTTGGTGGGTAATTTTTGTTACCATGTGGGTTGTAGATTGGTTATGCCGAATAAAGAGTCTTGATTAATCCATGTCTATTATTTTTCATTGTTAAACATCCGAATGGAGTAGAGTTAAATACTGCGTGCACAATGCAACCAATTCAAGGGTTTGCGAAAACTGGTGGCCAATCTGGCCAAACTTGAGCGTCTTTGAACCTGACAGAAATCCTCAACAGGTTGGATAGTGACCGTGATGATGAGGCATCAGAGTCTGATGTCCAAGATATGGACATTGAGTCGATCTAGCGAGAGAAAATGGAGCCCCTAGAGGAAAAGTAAATATTGTTTTATAGTGAAAGTTTTACAAATTCACGTTGTAAAAAAAAGTTGTTGATGTTGTTGTTATGTTTCTGTCTGCATCTGACATGTTTAAAACATCGATACAAGTAATCCCTATATTTCCATATTAATTCATTCCCATTGAGCATTTCCGCCTTTTTGATATTCCCGAAATTTTGCAACCCCCGGTAGACTAATAGGGAAGGGGAGCATTTGATTTATTTTGAACTTGGAAGGACATGTGGAGACCAAGGACTCTATAATAAAGTCAAAATCGTCTGAACTTTACATTTTTATTGACGGAAACGTTTCTCTTTGGTCTTCTCTTTCCCATCCAATCCCTTTGTCCAGTGCTTGGAGAAGTTTCCCGTTATCCAGCACTTCAAATTCGGTAGTCTTCTATCCATCCAACCGGTGAAGTCTTGACAGTCAACGAAGAAACCCAAGTACTTAATGGAAAGACCAACCTATCAACGATTTCTGTCACACGGCTCCTGATTCAAATACAACCGTAGCTTACGATGCACATAGTTTGCGCACTCAAGTGCATATCCATAGATGGGCATTTGGCTCTTGCGATTCATGTATGTTCATGAGAATGTTCTTTGTTTTGACAAACAAGGATAAATATAAGCTGTGATACAGATAGCAGGCGGAAGTCGTTCAAATTGAGTGCAAGGTGATTAAAATGTGACTTGGTTTTCCCTTTATTCTTTGACCTTCCATGTGAAAGTGCATGTTCCTAAGACCTTTGTTATGGTAAAATTTAATTTGTGTTCCTTAAACATCACTTTCATGGTAACTTGCTGTTACCCGATGTAAGTCATGTTAATATTTGTTAAGAAATGCATCTGTCCAACTGTTTAATTTAAGTCAGTGTATTGTGAAGCATTGTGCTTCACAATACACTTTTTTTCAGTGATCAGTCAACAAACTAGTCACAATGACCTGTACAGAATTGCCCTGGACACACATTAGCTTGTGATTCCATTTGGATATGCAAAGAACAACAATTATAAACCTAAACACTTTGAAAAGAGACAAACGTAATTATGACGATTGTCAGAAGAGAATTGATGAATATGATTGGTGTGAATAAAATGTCTTTTGAATGAAATGATAGCAAAACCTCTGACATCATGAGTTAACTCAATGCTGGACCTTGTGCTTTATTTGCTGTGTTGAGGAACATTTCCAAAGAAATCCCTCCTGTTAATGTTGGCTTTATAATAAATCTTGTTTTCTCACCCTAACCTATTTGAATCAATCCTGTCATTTTAATTTTGCTTTGCTATCACTAATAAAAAGATAATATATGATTTTTCAGTGGTCAAGCAGTATGACCATTTATTGGACAAATTATATTTAACTGTAATTCTATCGATTGGCAGATGTAGTAGTGTGGCGTTCCTTTCTTTAAAGGTCACATATTATACTCCTCTTCAACAAGTTCATATAGGTCTCTGAGGTCCCCAAAACATGTCTTTGAAGTTTTATGCAGAAAATCCCCCTCAGATTATGCATTCTAGCATTCCTCTATACCCCTCTGTTTCAGGGCTGTTGTCGACAGGCTGTTTCTGTGTCTGTAGCTTTAAATGCAAATGAGATGCTGCTCCCCACCCCCGACTCCAGAACGGGTTCATTTTACTCTCCCGTTATTTAAGAGTTTGGATAAGATGGTTCATCTTACAGACGTTCAACTAACAAACAAATACCGTCAAGGTTATTGTGGATCCTGCAGCAAGTAACGCCAGTAACTTTATAGAAAATGACATCTAATATATGACCTCAGCCATGAGCATTTGCTCGTGCTCAACTGCAAAAGAAACACACGGCAGAATTATTTTTTAAAAGTAACTAAACTAAACTTCAAAAAAGTTTCGCACACTTGTACAGCGTGGGGTCTCGTCTTGTGATCCCTCGTCCCCCAGAGGCTGGGCCCTACAGTTTTAATGCAAGTACAGAGACAGGCAACACCCCGGGGAACTGGCTTTGGTATCCCTAGTTTTTGTGTAAGGTCCAAGTGAGCGGACCCGCTCCGGTTATCCTACACGTCACAATGGTAGAAAACAACGGGTTGAACTCTTAATCCAGCGGCCAGCACAGTGATGGTTAGCCAGCTCGAGTCTGTTGTGTTTATGTGTAGTTGGCTCACGCGAGTGGTTCCACTCCAGGATCCTACACCGGCAAGGTAAATTTGTTGTAACGGCTCTGCCAGCAGTATTATTTTGCCTACGCCGATATCCCCTTTTCCCCTCACGTTTAGCTCTTTTAGCATTGGGTGGCTTCACCTGAGTGTGTCAGCCAGCTAACAAACAGCTCGTTATTGTCAGTTTGGGGTGCCTCCACTGTTTATTTACGAGCATTGCTATCCACTGCGTTAGCTCTGATTGTATCAGATGGCCCCGCCGGATCACGTCAGCCAGTTAAATGATAGCAAAAGAAAGAGGAATGAACAATCATACTTGTTCCGGGTGCGTGCCTCCTCTGCTGGTCACAGACGGCCATGATCTCTGTCCTAGATGTTTGGGGATGGAGCACTTGAGGCAGGGCTTGACTGACGGTGCCCACATGAACTGTTCCTTCATGCCACTGACCCTGAAGGTCTCTAGACTGACTCAGGTCGAGGGTCTAACACTCGGCTCCCAGGACAGGGTGGGTGCTGGTACAGGGCAACACAGGCACTCGCCAACAGAAGCATCAGGGCCCCTACCCTGGAAGAGAGCCGGGAAAGACCCGCTGGCAGCAAAGGCAAGACACCCTGACAGCTGAGATGGCTCAGATCAAGTCACTCCTCCTCACGCTCCAACCAGGGGACACCCCAGCTGGACCAATGGGTGCCATTATACCACCACAGTCTGGGAGGTTCCAGAAGGAGGATGTGGTGTCCATTGTTGCCTCCGGCAACCTGTTCGGCAAAGGGGTGGAGGCAGAATTCTCAATCCCCACCCTTACATTGAACCCAGGCACTGACAGTGGCTCAGTGGACGGTTCTGAGAGTGATCAGAAGGGCCTGAAGTCAGCCATTCGGATGGCGTTAGCATGCCTAGGGCTGGACGAAGCCCCGGTCGTATCCGCCTGGCCGGACACCCTCCTCTATGCCCTCCAACCGACCCCTCTGATCCTGGCAACATTATACAGAGTGTGTCAGGGCAGCCACAGAGTCTGATAGTAGCTCCGAACTGGCAGGGAAGGTTATGGTTTCCAATACTTCAGTCTCCTCTAAGAGCATGCCTGGTGCCTTCCTATGAGACTGGACCTCCTCTACCAATTGGGAGGTCAGATCTGGCACCCAAACCCAGGACAGCTGCGGTTGTGGATTTGGCCCCTGAGGGGTTGGAACCACTGCTGAATGCCTATGACCAGACTGTAGTCCAAACCATCCTAACTCCAGAGCACCATCAACCATGTCACTCTATGCATGATGATGGATGACATTTTCCAACCGGTGCGCATCTGAGTCAGAAGACCCTGAGGGCTGTTTGGTGCTCTGGGTCCTTAGCAGGGCTAAAGGTTGTCCTCCTCCAGCTGGCATTAGGGGTCACGCTACCAGAAGTGTGGCCACATCATGGGCAGCCCTGAAGACCGTGCCGTTGAAACACATCTGCACTGCAGCAACTTGGCCATCCCTCTGCACATTTGTCAGATACTCCTGGGTCAACTTCGCCACTCCTGGTGCCATAGGAGCGGCGGTTCTACTGGGGCCATCAACAGATTAGGTGAGGGGTGGTGGTTCCACATGACCTTGTTGGTATCAGTCATCCTGTGTAAAATGCTGCCTCTGGCATCGGTTAGAATGAAATTGAACGAGTGTTACGTATGTAACTATGGTTCTATGAATTCTGGATGACCGCAAGAGTTCTCTGTCACTCGGAACCTTGGCGAGAGGATTCAGTAGGAACAGAGCCCCGTGTCCCATGTGATTATATAGGGCTGGCAACTGGGCACTGGGGGTCACATGTGACTTTATTGATGTAAAATTCTCGACTGCGCATGCACGAGGTGGATAAATGCAGTGTGAAACACTGCCCCTGGCGGTCATCCCGGATTCATAGAACCGTCGTTACATACGTACGTAACCCTCATTTTGTCCCAGGCAGTTGCTATTGATTCCTCTTTCAGGAAAGGTTTCACAGCCATGCTTAGCTCTTAGCTTCGGCATACTACTAGTGGGTCCAGCAATTGAAGGAAAAAATGGTACACCTTTGCGAAAGTATTTCTCAAGCCCTGGGTGGATATACTCAGATGGGGGCGCTGTATCATTTTAATGAACCCCCACTTGACGTAGGAGTTGGAGGCAAATCTGAATGGCTTGTTGAATCACGTTTTCTGACCTAGGCAGGGCCACAAGAAATGACTGGGTTGTCTTATATTACAGTTTGTGTGTGAGTAGGCACATCAGAGACCCAAATGTACAGTATGTGCACAAGCACTGACAAAGTGAGTTTTTTCATAATTGGTGACCTTTGACCAAAATCTTTCAAATACCTGCTTAAATTGTGGTTTAGTTTGCTTTGAGCTTTATACATTTATGTATCAGAATGATACATGTTTACAATAAAAATGGTTTTAGTTTTTAGATGTATGTTTTTCTCATATTAAGGATAATATAACTAATATTGAGCCATAATTAATACATAATTTCCGTGAGTTGCTGATTCTGTCATGTTTGTGGAAAATAGGCATATTTCAAGCAAATGGATTGATAAATATCAAGGTTTTAATCAATTGAATATGGGTTCACTAATATGTTACTTTTTAAATACCATTGGTAAGGCAGTTCAGTCCGCTGTAGATTGCGCCCTTCTTTTGAGTTAAAACTGACTTTACCCCGATTTCCTACTGGACCTGACCCCCACTCTTGAGCGCACGCACGCACTTACACATGCACAAACCAAGGAAGCCAAGGAAGGAACAGAGCCAAAGATCAGGGGGAAAGGTTACAGAATAGACCCACAAGGAAATCTAACTATTTCAACTTAGTTGCTATCTGCTATAATAAAAAAATAACGAGTTTCCATTGTAAGTGAAATAGGCAACAGTACAGGGAGGCACGAGAGAGATGTCAGTCATTGTTAATTACTTATGTTCTACCTTCTTAATTCTGCCATATCGCACTGTAATTGTGTCTATATTTTATACAAAAGACTGACAATCTGTTTAGAGCTGCTTTCTTTTTTTGGGTATATATTTTTTTCAAGAAACCAACACTTCCAAGTCACATTTGAATAACTGAAATGACCGTCCGTGTTGCTGTAATTGCAATGTTTTGTTTATGTATTTAATGGCGCTCAGAAACTTAAGAAAGTAAAAGTAAAAAAAAAAAAAAGGCATAGAAACGCTAGTCCAAAAAAAACAAACAAACAAAAAGAAAATTAAAAAAAAAAAAAAAAAACAGAAGCAAAGGACGTACGCTTTCCAGGGCGGCATTCTTTCGCATTTCCACGTAGCGGCGCTCGCTCTGCACCGTTATAGTGTCAGGCTCCCACTTTTCCACGAGGTTCCTCCACGACACAGACCGTTGCTGACAGTGATATAACGAAGCTTGACGCACGTCAGCGTGAAAGAGAATTGAGAACGAGGCCTCGTATGAAACCACCGAAACGACCGTAAGCGTCTCTAATCCGCCGCACTTGCGTGACACGCCGATGGAATTAAGGCGGCGGCAAACCTTTATCAGTCAAACAAGACAGTAGGGTTGAATGTCGTCGTGATTTATTTTTAATTGAGATTATAAATGTCTTCATTTTTTTAAACAAATATTCTTTCTACAACAGTTTTACCCGGTGGTATACAATATATTATGCACAAAAATACAAGAATAACCAAATAAATGAAAATAATGCCTCAAACTCCTTTATTTTTGGTACACATAGTGCTCATAATGCATGGATGTATGTTATGGCTAAATTATGTATGATTTTTTTTTTAACCCTAACCCTTTTTAAAACAAAAGGACTGTCCATATACATATATATACACGCTTATAAAATAAGACTCACAAGACCAAGTTGTATTTTGGAATCATGAATTTCTTTAAAGGGTTGAGGAGCAGCAACTTTGATTGCGGACCATAGGCTCAACATCACAAACTGCCAAAATACCTGTTTGCTGCTAATTCACGGCTCGGATATGAAGTGATGACCTCAGCAGCCCACAAGAACTGGCACGCAACGTTGTTTGTTTGTTTTTTTAAGTGCAGTTACTGCACCAAGTGGCTGGTCAACGGGTGAGGAGTTGGGGAGGGAAATTTCAAGTCTGATGGGTTGCCTTTTGTCAGTTAACGCTCCAAGTCAGCAAAATCAAAGCGTCAATAAACAAAAATACACCGGCATTATGAAAACATTAAAAAAAAAAAAAAAAATGCTGTGCGTTGGTTTAGCAGGACACAACAAAAAGTAATCGTTGACCACATTACTGTTGTGGTTCTTTTTTTGTAGGGTGCAGTAAAGATCGGATAAAAATGTACTCTCAATGCACTTTCTATTTAGAACAATAGCCAATAGTAGCTTTCGACTTTAAGGCAACGAAATGTCATCGATTTCGTTTAATGTAAAATTCACAACTAAAGGCCGACGATGGATTCCGTAGAAAGGAGAAACATTGCACATAACGTGGCACGACCGCGGCTTCCCTCGTTAAAATAACATTTTCCTGCAAAAAAAACATGATTATGTGTGTATATATATATAATATATTTTAAAGGTTTTGGTGGTCTGGTGTCAAAACGCCACAATAGCTCTGGTCCACGCTCCGAGACTGGCCAGGGCTTGTTTGCTGCAGAACTGTTGCCCGTTCAGCCCCGGCTCAAAAAAGTCCGCCTGCCGGCTCGCCAAGCCGGAGAACCCCGAGCCGAAGATGGAGATCAGGTTCGAGATGTTGGACGTCTCGAGAGCCTCCGCGCTCGGGACACGCGCACCGTCCTCAAATCTCGCCCGTTTGCGCCGCGCCACATCCGACACGTCCGCGTCCGCGTCCGCGTCCGCGTCCGCCTCCGCGTCGCAGAGGAGGGGATACCCGAAGTCAACCTTGCGCTTCTTCACCGCGGACCGCGCGCCCGCACACGACTGGGGCGCCGCGCAGCAATCCGGCCGGAGGTGCTCGTTCTCCACCGTGGTCACTACGTGCGTGTCCAGGTCCAGCACCGTGGTACTGTTGCAGTGTGCGTTGCCGTTGGCTCGGGAAAAATCACAATGCAACGCGGGGGAGGCTTCCACGCAGCAGGAACAGCCGCGGTGGTAGGAGAGCTCCGAGTCTCCGCAGAGCTCCTGGCTCGCGGCGAGCAGGGGCGCGGAGCGGGCGGCGCCGGTCGGCTCGCCCGACCCCGCGTCCTGCTCGCCGGCGTCCCCGGGCCAATCGAGGGGGTTCAGGTCCTGGATCCCCTCGCAGACGGCCATCACCTCCTCGTACTGCTGCCTCCGGTAGATCTCCGCGTAGCTCTCGCTCACGTAGACCTGGCGGGCGTTCCTCAGCACACGCGAAACCAGGAGGTTTTTGTGCAGCTTGATCCCCCCTCGCTGCGTCCGGGAGTTGTGGATTTTGCGCAGGGACATGGAGATGAGGTGCTGCGCGTCCGCCGCACGCTCCATCGCGCGGATCATGGTCGGCGCAACCTGCCCTCTCTTGGGAAAAATCGATTTTTCGTCGGGGTTTTCGTTTTCGTCCGGGGGCAAAGGTTGAAGTGAGCTTTGAGGAGAAACATTGAATATGGGGGGCTGGGGGGGTTAGACCGCTCCTCCGCCCTCCGTGCGCCAGAAAGCACTCCCCTCGCAGGCGACGGTTCCCCTTATATATAGGCTTCTCCGGTGGGTCCCGCCATCCCGGGCTGGGCCAATGAGCTGCTTGGTTTCTTTTGATTGATAGGCAAACATCGCATACTAATGACGCTCACAACTAATCACAGGGGGGCGGCTGTTCCGTGATATTCAAATTCCGATCGCACAGACTCTCCTCTTGGCGAGATAAGTACACAGAACTACGCATGAACTCTAGACCAGACTGATGTATATTGATAATTTAGGTTGTTATCATCAACTGCAGATCAAATCCTGCTGATACTACTACAATACTACTAAGTATACTCTTACTACTACTATTATTATTATTATTATTAACAATAATAATTATATTGATTATAATGATAATATAATAATAATAATAATAATAACAACAATAGAATTTGATGGATTTGTATTTCAGAGTAATAACTTTACTAGCAGTTAACTATACCCAATAAAAAAAAAATAAAAGTCTGCAAATATACAATAAACCTAATGATGAACAACAGATATAACCTAAGATAACAGAAAAAAATAAAAAAATAAAAAGGTCATGAGGAAGGAAATATACCATCCTATACAATAACTTTTCAAAATAAACAGAAATACTTGCCAAGTGGCTAAGCACAGCTTTATTGCTAAGTGGAATTATTGGGCCCATCAAATCCTTACAGAAATGTACAAATATTAGCCAGACAATATGAAACCAATACATTTCAGACCCAATTAACACTCCCATGAACGCTTTGTTTAAGTTGGAGCCAAGAGGGAGGCTGAGAAATTCTCGCTCGTGAACTACGGACAAAGAATTACACTCAAGGTCGGTTGATGCGTAGTGATGCATTATTCTCCCTGTAAGGTTTTATCTACATATGCCTCTTACGCCGTGACATAAACAAAGATGTCATCTTCACAATCTGAAGTGTTGGATATGATTATATCACTTTTCCAATGAGTAAATCACCCTCATATGTCTATTCTGCCCTTGAAAAGAACGTCTTGACATGAACCCAGGAAGCATTTGTTTTGACTGTGTATGGAGGAAAGATAAGTGTTTTGGATGGATGGAGAAACTGTTCCCATTAAATAAGATTAGCGACGACCACGGCTCTAAGATTGTGATATTAACCCTGTTTGTCTGCAAGTTAGCATATTAATGTGTTAACCCAATGTACCGATATTAAGATGTAGAACAGTTTGATCACTGAATGTAGTATTGTGAACTCACATTTAAGTTATGTGTGTCAATTATATAAATGGTCAAATAATCACATCAGCAATAGGCATTATGAACGAATTACAATGCAATGCATGGTGTGCTTTATTTGTATAATGGACTTTTCATAATAAGGAACATAGGTGTAAATAACATTATTCTAGCATTGACAGTGATGAAACTTGACATAAGGGGTTTTAAATGTATGTATTATCATTGTCCTTATATTCAGTACTTTATAATTCTATCCTCCACATTGGCTGATGTGTAATATTTTTTGATAAACCCTGTGCTTTTCTTTCTGGATGGATTTTTTTCTCCATCATGGACCTCTGAGCATTTAGCATTTTAGCCTTTTAGCGTTTAATTTTGTCACATTCAAAGCCCCACACAGTGTAATGAAATACACCGATCAGCCACAACATTAAAACCACTGACAGGTGAAGTGAATAGCATTGATCATTTTATCAAATTGCTGAAAAAGTTAATGCTGCTATGATAGAAAGGTGTCAGAACACTCAGTGCATTGCAGCTTGCTGCCCATACTGACCCCTGTCCACCACCGAAAGTGCCTACAATGGGCACACGAGCATTAGAACTGAACCATGGAGAAATGGAAGAAGGTGGCGTGTGTGTCGTTTACCTGGGGAAGAGTTGGCACCAGGACGCACTATGATAAGACGGCAAGATTGCGCAGACAGTGTGATGCTCTGGGCAATGTTCTGCTGGGAGACCTTGGGTCCTGGCATTCATGTGGATGTCACTTTGACACGTACCACCTAACTGTATTCCCTGATGGCAGTGGCCTCTTTCAGCACTTTCCAGAGATGTTAAAAGTAATGCTATGTATGCATTGCATTTCATATTGTTCGATTTTGATGATCAAAATTAAATGTGTCAAATGTGTTAAATGTGACATTTCACTGCATCTATGTATGGAAGTATGTATATGTATGTGACAAATAAACCTCTTGAAACCGTCTCCATAGTATTGAACTGCAAAATTTCAATCAGTTCCAAAAGTTTCTGACAGATCGCTGTTGCTGCATGCTAACTCCGAGTGTACCACCAGTTTTAAGCATCTTTGAAGGTGTATATCTGTATTTTTCCGTGAAATATGTGGATACTTTACATTGGGAAGTAGAACAAGTGCCGATCAAGTTATGCCACGCACTTTGGTCAAACTAAATTAGATTTAGTTTAAGGTTGGTAATTTAAGGTTGGTAATAGTCCCACAAACTGGTTTCCAGCTCCTTGAGAGGTTCTCAGCAGATAAATACAATGTTTATGCCATTGAATGTGTGTTTACATGGGGAAATGAACTAAAATCCAGAGGTGGAAAGTTCCAGGTCCAGAAAGTAAAAACTCCTGCCATGTTTTTGTTTGATGCAGCTACTTTTAACTCTGCGGTGTAGTTGGACCTTTGTGTTGATGCTGACTTGATAATCCACATGCTTGAAATCCCGGAGTGGAATTCTACTTTCTGAAGCTGGATTTTCCACCTCTGCTAATATCTAATGACATTTGCACCATAGAATCTTGCAAAAGTGTCCCCCAGGGATGGTTGCCCCTGACCTCCCTACAGGGGTTACGATTTTACAAATACATTTTTACCCTATCTTGAGTTCACGCCTCTGTCTTACACAATTAAGAATTGCCTGTGAACAGTATACCTTTCAAAGTTAACTTTAAAATAAGTTACTTTACATTAATTACAATCTCCATTTCGCTGTCCATACAACAGATTTGTTCATATCATGCTTCACTTGTGTACATGAATCCAGGTTTAAAGTTCCAAGCAAAGTCGCCTGTATTTATCAACGTGTAAACTCAATAGATTCAAATTCGATGACTCGACAAATTGTTGGCTGTTATCTGTGATGGCCCTAAATCATCAATCAAAGCTAAAAGAGGGATTCAATTATATGGTTGTCAAAAGAATGCTTGGATCTTCCAGGACACTAAATGCTCCACAAATACAATGAATGTGTATTCATAATACACATTTCTTATGAAAAAAAACCAACAAAAAAACAACAACTTCCCTTTTCTTTATGAAGTGTATTGTTGTATTTTGCACCAAGTGGTGGCAGCAGCAGCCACTACTACACCCTGTGAGTGTGAAAACAACCACCACCACAATGACCTACTGTAAAGCTAGACTACCACCGCTGTGCAGATAACAGGATATCCCTTTGAATAGGCTAAACCACCATTTATTATTAACCTGTCACTTGTTATATATGTCTTCTGTCTCCATTTATGTTTGGTACTTCTGACAGTCAGCTCTTAGATTTAATTTTAAAATGATCTTTATTTATTTAGAATAGTTTGAGTTTGGGCGTCTGGGCTCTACTGCTGAACACTCCCGGCGAGGTGTACAGAAAGCATGCTTAATGAGCGAGAAATATTAGAGTAATGATTCGATTTGCACTCGAATACCCCTATTTGATGGAAGAGTAGAGCCCAGCAGGTGAATGCAGGGGAGGGGGATGGAGCGCAGCAGTGCAGGAAGCAAAGCAGGAAGCAGAGCAGGAAGCAAAGCAGGTAGGGCAAGAAGGATTAAATAGGCCAGCCCACAAGGACATGGAAGCATGTGGCGCCGTCGAGTTGTCTGACAGAACTAGCCCTGCAAGCTATACTTCATTTGGTGGTTTTAATACATAACGTTGAATATACTTTCCAGTGTAAATATAAGACATGTTTAACCCCAAAATGTAATCAACACATTTACATATTAACAGTAACTACATCACAATTATTTTTAAAGCCCCAGGGACCTGTACAAGAGCTCTGACGATCAGCACTTTGATTTATTTTGTTTTCAAACGAGCCAACTAACAGAAAGAGGCCAAGTAGTTGATGCCTGAATTGTGGGTGTACTGGTCACATAAACGGCAGAATTATTTAATGTTTCAAGAGGAACAGTCTCAAAAATCACAATGGCATATGTCAAACATGGACAAACTGCATCAGCAATTCGAAGCTCACCGACAGCAGTAAACGGACACTTAACAGGATAGTGGATAAATGCCAGACAAGTACAGCGTCACACATTAACTACACGTCATGCACTTCACATAATGCATGCCATTTGGAAACTGCTTGTATCCAGGAAACAACACACGAAGACACATAACCTGATGTAAGGAGGACAAAATTATTGCCCTCTTATTATAATCATATAATGGCATATGATTACTATGGAGAAGACGAGCTACACCCTAGGATGAAAAACACTGTTCCCTCATGATGTTCCCATGTTCCAGGATGATAATGTCCACATACTCACTGCTAAACAAATTCAAGAGTGGTCTCATGGACACCAGAATGCAGTCAGCAGTCTACTATGACCTCCCCAATCATCTAGGCCTCTATCCATCAAACATCTGAGCATCAATCCAAAGAATTGCCATAAAAAGTTTGACTAGTAAGAAGAAGCAAACTAGGAGTAAACATATTCTTAAAAGTAGGACATTGAAGTGTGAATGAATGACGTCACAGTTTTCTCAGCTGCAAAATATAAATCATCATCAAGTATTTTTGTAGCCAAGTGTTATACTTGAAGTGTAACTTATGCTATCTTTGTCTCTGATGGGGCAATGATCTTAATATGCATCCATCTACAGTATGACACCTACAATTCCAGGGAAACAAGCCATTTTGAATGGATTTGTTTTTTTTTTTGCATTACTTCACTCTAAGTGTCAGCGAAATGAATTAATTTGCGTATCGTTGCAGCTACTGTAAGGGCAATCAAAGTTCGGCCATGATCGGGGGTTGCACAGTTGCATCTTCACTGTTTCCCAAAATACAGAGTTACAAGAGTATTTGTTACAGTAAGGGAGCAGCATCTTCTTGTAGATGGTGTAATTGCATGTTAGATTGGGCACAAAAATGATTCCATCTCTGTGCATACAATCTCTTTTAATAAGATGATTGTTGTCAAGTGTTCCCAACACATCTTTCCCTCCCCCAGAATGTACACACTTGTCTATGCCTGGACGCCATCTGCTGGGAGATCCTGAAGGGTTAGGACAAATGATCTTATTATCCTGGTGGATATACTGTCGGAGCAGTCCCCTAGATTAAGACAGGGGATAGAATGCTTTTACTCCTACGCATTAAAGTGGGACCACATTTGCGTACATTTTTGGGGCAGTGAGGACCAATTTGCTACTTGATTTGAGACGCTTGATATACAGTATATATTTATATATATATATATATATATATATATATATATACTGTGTCTGTATATATATATATGTGCCAGGATATGAAAATGATCATGATCATTGAACCTTTATGGAAAGTTCTGGAGTGAAGAGTGTGTGAAGTATATTTCCCCCTCCTTGATCCACTGAAGAACTGGAGGCTGTTCTTCTAGAGGAATGGTGCAATATATCCATGACACCGTTCAAAACTTGTATAACAGCATTCCAAGGAGGATTGCAGCTGCACTGAAGGCAAAGGTGGCCCTACTCTTGGTTATATATATATATATATATATATATATATATATATATATATATATATATATATATATATATATATATATATATATATATATATATACACACACACACACAATCAATTAATATATATAACTAACCATAAACTATAGTATATATGTAGGATATGGTTATATACAGTATATATATAAATGTATCTACAAATTGTATATATATATATATATACATATATATATATATATATATATATATATACAATTAATATATAATTAACACATAACGCAAACACACACACACACACACACACACACACACACACACAATACTGTGCAAAAGTTTTAGGCAGCTTAGATTTTTCACAACAACATTTGTCTTAGATATTTGTTTTATGTCTTCTGCATTAGGGTGTCAATATGTCTGTAGCATGACAATGACCCCAAACATACAGCCAGTCATAAAGTGCTATCTTCAGCGAAAAGATGAACAAGGAGTCCTTCAACAGATGGTACGGCCCCCGCAGAGCCCTGACCTTAAGATCATCCAGTCAGTACGGGATTACATGAAGAGACAGAAGCAATTGGGACCTGAGCCTAAATCGGCAGAGGAACTGTGGCAAGTTCTCCAAGATGATTGGAACAGCCGAACCTGCCGAGTACCTTAAAAAACTGTGCGCAAATGTACCTTGGAGAATTGGTGTTGTTTTAAAGGCAAAGGGTGGTCCCACCAAATATTGATTTGATTAAGGTTTTTTCTGTTTACTGCACTTCGTATGTCATTAATTGATAAATAAAAA
The DNA here is from genome assembly GCF_960531495.2 of Zeus faber. Classification (NCBI taxonomy): domain Eukaryota; kingdom Metazoa; phylum Chordata; class Actinopteri; order Zeiformes; family Zeidae; genus Zeus; species Zeus faber. The sequence goes on from NC_137204.1 coordinate 12,774,133, forward strand.
CTATTCATGGCATTATTTTTGAAAGCATCCTCAATTTACTGCATTTTTTCACAAGTGCCTCAAACTTTTGCACAGTACTGTATATACAAATATATTGTTCTGTATATTTTGTTCAAAATATACAGATCATATATTGTTCATATATATTGTTCCGTATATTTGTGCGGAAGCCCTAAGTGTCCATACATTCATACAGTTAATTTACTCCATTTTCCCATGATGAGTTTATTGAATTAGTTTTCTCAAGAACCCGAGTTATTTACATTATCTGTAAATAAAAAATGTTGATTTCCAGAGATAAGGGAATCATTTTCCCAAGATCTCTAGATAACAAAACTTTGTTTTCCCGAGTGACATAATGACAAAAATAACTTGAGATCTCTAGAAAACAAAACAATTGCCTAGTATATTAAATCATTGATTGAAAAAATCATTCAGTGTAGCAATGTCAGAGGAGAATATTAAATACTGCGTCATATATCTCTTCCATCAAGGCCTGACACAGGCTGAATTAGCTTTATGCCTTTCTGTTACAGATAATATATACATTAGTGTCCATCACCTAAGAAGACGGTTAACAAGGCTTCAGCTTTATTGGAGGCGCAAACAAAGTGAGCTTGAAGTCGTCGTTAACTCCATAGCTGATCAGCTATGAGGCCCTTGGCGACTTCATGGATACCGAATGATGACTGAGATATGCAGATTAGCAGGATTGTGGATCACTAAAAACCTGCTGTATGAAGTGCAATAGTTTTTTGATCCAGAACGTATACTACAGAGAAGAGCTTGGAGACTCAGAAGAAGGCATAACAGTATCCTGGGACCACATTACATTTGGCACAAGGACTCGTACGATAACCTCACACCCTTTGGCATCAGAGTTAATGGGTGCATTGATGGTTTCTCATGCCGTATTAACTGGATGCAAGTGAACTTTACAAACAGTGAGCCTGGGGTTGTTGCAGCATATTTTATCGGTTCCTGTAGCGACCGGATTACAGTGTTTTCTGCGTGACAATGAAAATGGCACAGTTCATGGACCTTTGTCCTTCAAAGAAGAAGTGCTGCAAATCAAAGGATTGAAATCTGGTGCAAAAACTATCGGAGACCGAATGCAGACTACTGGAGAGACTTGTTCCAGGAGTTCCAGTCAGTGGGCGATTTCGTGGTCTCATTTGACTCTGCTTTCTTGATGTCATTCAGGTAACCCGCCCCCCCCCCACACACACACACACACACTAGTTGAAATGCATGTCAATATGCAAAACAGGAATATTGCTAGTAATTATGAATTGTAATGGAGTTAACTAACATCATTTAAACTTATTGAATCTCCATGTGGGCAACTTAATTGAATTAGTGTCTTATTTTATAGGAGGAGTTAGACACTGAGAATGTGGAACACCCATCGGATGTGGCCAGGTGGCAATGGTCATGACTTGTACCATGGAAAACCTTACCTCATGCATGTATCATGCACGAGAGCTTTACCAGGCACATGACTACCTCCATGCAATGCACTATGACAGACTGGACATCATTCTAGAAGAGGATGTTTGCCTTTGGAAAACTGAAAAAAATTACCTATGATTCAAACCTTTATGAGCTTTGTGTTTTGATAATGGAAAACCATAATCTTGAGGCTGGTCATAACGCTGTTGAGGCTACCATACTGTACAGACAGTTGAGGCCGTTGATAAGACCACACCTCTCAGGACCAGATGATTAGTTAGAACCAAGGATGGAAGGGCAGAGAAATTTGTGACAAATGTATAATATCCTGCAATTTCTTGTCACCTATGAATTACTGGAATTTATCTGTGAACTACATTCAGCCGTAAAATGCAAATAAGTGAAGTGTGGCTGCCTAAATTACTTGCATGTCATCATAAATGTAACGAACAGAATGAGTCATTAACAATCACACTGATGCCAAAAATGAGGGAGTTATGAATGGATTACTTCAGCAGAAGTTTATTCTGACTACTTGTCCAATTGAAGTCAATGTGGAAATTAGCAAGAAGAAACTGCTGCTAAAATGATTTATCTATCATCCCATGCATTTCTGGCAATAGTGTGATGGCCAACGGGTCGTTTTTATACCTTCACCAACCATGGATTGGATACTTTTGAGTAAAGTACACTTGAATCTAGTCCACGGCTAAATTCTCATCGAGATCCATTGAAGTTGCATTTTGTAAAATTGATGTCCTGTCTTGGATGAATATTTGTATAATATATTGAGCATGGTGATGTTGATTAATTAGTCACTTCATACAAAGGAATGCCCTTTAAAAGGCGGACTATGTGCAGAAAGGGTTGTTGTTTCAAAATAATGAACAATTTTTCATGTAAATACCCTCAAATCGAAGCTGACTATCTGTACTTTAAGCTTAGTAATTGTTTAAATGGCTTTGAGTATAGCGACAAAACAAGAACAAACATCTTTACTGCTAACGCTAAAGGTGTGCACTATAAGTAGCCTCTCTGGTCCCCTTTGTCCAGCACTGGAAATCAGTATTCTCTCACCAAATATGATTTGACTGTGAAAAAACAAGATTCAAGACTATACGACTATTAAAGTTTGAAAAGCAATTTAATACAGAAAACATTTGAATCCAAAAATCCCAAAATATTGTGTGGCTGTCTTCACCGATTCAATGGCTGGACGCCATAGGAAGGCGTTGCCTGTGGAGTTGAATAGGTGAAGACGAAGATGTTTCTAACTGCGAATATTATGTGGATTTAAAAACTTCAACTGGCATTCAACTGACTTAGGGGGTGAGTAAAAAATGCCATAAAATTAATATTAAGTGAACTTTTCCTTGTAATGTAACCTAATAAGGTGCATCTTCACAACCCATTGGAAAGATTAATATTATGAGTTCTCAGATGGATTTTAATTACTACTTTGTTGGGGTATTTACAGCATTTTCCAATTGTGTGATTTTCCAGCTGTGGTGTGGGGATGGGATGGTTTGAGCAGCCACACCTGACCTGGATGTAGGTGATTGGGTCAGGGTGGCTGCATACCTGTTGCTCATTGGGCTAACAAGCAACAGGTTAAAACCGCTATCCTCACACACACTCAGGATAGGAGCCCTGTCATGACATGTTCGATCTGCTCCTGGCTAATTCCACCTAGCCTCCTCTCTACAATAAACTGATGTCTACAATCGATCGTCGTCTGTATCTCTGGGTGGCGTGTGGTAGCGGGAAAGTGCCACACCAATTAACGTACTGTCCCATTTGAGTAGCAGTTTCATCACTTATATCTGAGGAGATGCAAACCATAATGGGAAATATATTAGGGCACTGTTGGTTGTCAGTGGTTAGCAGGATTAAGTTTAGGCTATGTGAGGAGAATGGGAAACAAAACAGCATCCATATTGATGTACGGCATACAATGACATATTTGCATGTTTCCTTTTTTTCGTCAATTATATACAAAACTGTACAAAACAGGGGTTTTGACATGAGCTTCAGAACTTGCGGCTGTCTTGTAGATCAATGAACAGTGACAAAGAAACTAGCTCACTGCACTCAACACACAATAAACACAACAAAACACCCAATGTACCATTAGAGAAAATATTCCCCAATCAAAGCAGGTAAGTAATTTCCTCTTTCATTAGCCTTACTAATTTTACAGCTTGTTCACATTTCATTTGGTGGTTTTAATGTTCACACATTTCTCATCTATTAATCTTTTTCTTACAGAAACATGTAAGTAGATCATCTTCTAGTCACAAAATGGTTTGCACACTACATGGTTGATTGGTAACAGGAAGTCATACATTACAAGAGCTTTGACCAGGAGGTTCCCAGACGAGTCTGTCAGGTCTCCAAACCACATTTTGTCATGAAAACAAACGCGAGAAGTGATAAGGGAAATGTGGATTACAATTGTTCTAATTCTTTTAAAATGAATGATAGCAAGAAACGAGTGGACCAAGTTGTTTGATTAGTTATAATTATAATAACTAATAAAAAAGTAACTATACATGGTATAATAATAAATAAATAAAATTTACACTACTAATCAATTTATTGTTTAGCCGTCCATAAAATGTCAGAAAATGGTGAAAAATTATCACTGTTTTTTTTTTTTTCTTGGAGCCATGCAGTTGCAGTTGTTGTTGTTGTTGTTGTTGTTGTGTTGTATGTGGTATTGTGGCTGCTGCTCCAGTGCACTTCTCCTTCTCGACTACTCCGTGTCTGCTCTCAATGGCTGTAGCTCGTTGCATGGCTTCCTGACAGGACCAGATATTTAGCCTGCTTGATATCTTTCAGGCATCCGCGAGCTCTCAGGTCGCGTTTTTAACAGTTACCGCATAGTGTCGCTCACGGCAGCAAACGCCGACTTGACTGTGATCTAGAACTTGCTTCAAAAAACTTGTGGAAAATCAGGCCAGAATTACGCAGTCTGAACTCGGCACTAAGTGAAAATTTGACTCAATTGTAAAATAACCCCACCCATAGGGTGTATACATAGGCATCACGTGACCTATGGTGGGAATTCTTGCTAGCTAAAGTGGGCAGCATACTTCCTGCCACATGTTTGTTACGCAAAACCTACACCCAAAACGTACCAGACGCGGTAACGTAATGGCTATGCAGTAATTGCACATTGGGAATTGTAAACAGATGCAGCGAGGCTACAGGCGTTATGAGAAATGATATTTAAAACCTGCCAGCATTCCACTGATTTGCTAAAGCTAGTAGTTGAACAGGTGACTGTAGTATGCTTACATTCCCACTGGAAGGTTTGGTTGAGCAAGTGTCTAAACGGCTTGTTTTCGGATGTGATATACCCTGCCCTGCGACATTTTCTCAAGGTTCTCATCAGGTATCTCTCTGTCCCTCAAGGCAGCGAGGAAGGAATCACCCATTTTGGTGCTGCTGAATGAATGACAGCAGTGCTAGTGCTGGGAGGCTCAAAGTATACTTTTTGTGGTGCTTATTTTCTTGCAAATGTAACATAAGCTAACGTAACGTTAACTAAGTGAGGAGGTATAACTAGCTAGCTGACGTTGTAAGTTATGTTATTAACGTAAGGTATCGATACATAACACAACTAGCAACTCTTGAAAAAGCTGACCTCAACGTGGGTGGTGACGTGGTGGCTATTTGGAGAGGAGCAGACCGATGAGCACGCTGCACGTAGGTTTTATTGTGTGTCAATATTATATCTTCTTAAAAATGTGCATTTAAAAAAAAAAATTAAAAATTGGGTTCCGGACCTCACTGGCCATGTTAGTGAGCGTTCAAGTGAGTTGTTCAAGTTGTTTCAAAAACGAAATGAGAATAGAAAGCATAAAAGCCCAAAACAAATGTAGAAATAGCCTTACCTACATTAGTGATCAACGGCATCCATCAGCCAGCATGGCATCCGGAGAAACAATAGGCACATATCACATTAAATTTGGAACGAGATCTCGAGTTAATTTCTGTTATTAAAACAGAGTTTCGTTATCTCGAGATCTCGAGAATATTATCCGGTTGTCTGGGGAAAACAACATTTGTTATTTCGAGGAAATTACCTCAATAACTCGACATCTCATGAAAACAAATTAAATGAATTAACAAATTAAATTAACCTTATTGTTATCATGGGAAAACGGAGTAAATAAAATGTATGAATGTATGGCCTCTTAGGGCTTCCATATATTTGTTCTGTGTGTATATACAGTATGTATGTATATATATATATATATATATATATATATATATATATATATATATATATATATATGGCCTTTAATTTCATGACTTTTGTTATAGATTATATAGAGTAGTTGGTTTGTTATAGAGTAGAAATAATATTTTTCTCGTAATTGAAATTGATATTGTTGTGCGTAGTGCAATGAAATTAACAAAATTATCGATAAAGAAAAAGAAACTGACAGTCTCAACAGTCTAAAAGAAGAAGAAATACAATATACACAGAATATACAAAATGTGCTCCATCAGAATCCGTCTTATTGCACCAGGTACATTTACATATCCAAGGAATTTGTTCTGCATATTTGTTGTGTGTGTAGGGGAGGCATCGAGCCTTGTGGCACAGTTTTAACCAATTGCAGAAAACCCCTACACCCACGTGCAGTGACTGTGTCTAAAAAAAAAGGGGGGGGGGGGGGGGCTCAAGGCTGCCATGTGCTGTGTGCCGTTTCCAAGGAAACCAAATGTCTTGACCTACTCCATATTCTCCCACTCTCCTAATGCAAAAAGGGGATCGGTTACCATAGCGACAACAGCTGTCACATGCACGTTCTCGTCTCCTGTAAAGCATCTGGACGAAATAGCGGGGGAACCGTCCTCTGTTTGAAAGCTCCGCCATCGGCGAGTTGCACACGTGTTTGATAGGAAGAGAGGAATATCGAAATGGCCGTGTTTCTTGGCGCTGTGCGGTGTTTGGCAGAACAGGCGCGGAGAAAAGGTCCTCGTGCTGTGGAAGACACCTTTTCCTGATCCCCGGGCCCAGGATGTGACAGGCTAGTCCATTCCTCATACGACGACCATAATGAGGACTCTGGTGCCTGCTCAGCTTAGACCTCTGGTAGGACCACCCATGATGACCCCTCTACAATTTGCCTGTCCACCATATATGGGTGGGGGTGATACCAGAATTGAGGCGATTGCGTTCTCAGACTTCAGCTGGGTTGCCAGACAACCCACTCCATAACTCTACACTTTCATCACCAGGAACAGTCCTCACTTTCAGAACGCAACTCGCTCTGCCGGGAACTGCTATTCTGGCTGGAATGAATTTGACTAACAAGTGCAGCCTGGCAATTATGATCTTGCAACACAAGGGCTAAGTTCCATTTTTTTTACAAAAAAGTTTTTCAAAATGGAATTTGAAAAACGTTCACGGCGTGCCTGGCAAGCTCTCTGAAACACTGGTGTGTTCGACATTGTTGTGCTGTCTCCTCTTCAGCGTCTGTTTTGAAACAGGCGGGACAGCCTGTGACCTGTTGAGACTCATCTACATACCAGACACTGTGGGTGGGATTAGTCGGGAGCGAACCCGTACCTGCAAAGACAGATGACGGTCGGGTGGAAAAGGACATGAGAGAACGACACACACACACACACACACACACGCACACGCTCACGCACAAGCACACACACACACACACACACACACACACACACACACACACAGAAGAATGCGGATTGACAGCTTTCTTGTGCCGTTTGTTTCCCTCTGTTTCGGCACTTTCTTCTCCTTCTCACAGGCACATTTATACACATAAAGCATCGTATTCAACTATGAAACCGTATGCTACAGTATGCCAAATATTTGATGCCATAGAAACTACCACATACAGTACATTGGGATGCCGAGCAACTTCTGAAGTTTGTCGACGGTCTGTCTCACCCCGGACCAACAGACTTCAGAAGAATTAAATGTTACTCGGCTAAGGTAGGAATTATTAAATAATTCAAATATTATTCTAAATCCTCATAATTATCATAATTTCTGAAAGGACACGCAAACGTTGAGAATTGAGACTCTTTAATTCATTGATTCTACTGCAAAAAAAAAAAAAAAAGTTTCACCGGTAGCCTCAAAATCTGAAACAGCGCGAGTTATCAGCGCCAGAGTTTGACAGATAGGGGGATTAACCGGGGATCGATTTAAGATTTTCTCTGTGCCGATCTTTCGGGGCTTGACTCCTAATGATAGAAAAATAAAGTTTAGGTTCAAAGTAATACAAGATTTTTTCTTCGACGGGTCTCAGCAGCCACACTGTCGCATGAGCAGAGCAGCGCTGCTTCACAGCTGCATTGTGTGCATGGAGAGATTCAGCATCGAGCCTAGTTTTCGCTGCGTGCCACGTGGCAAAACAAAATGGAAATGTGCTTCCGGATGGCAGTGTTGATATCAGCAGTATTAATATAAATGTCTACATTTAACTATTATTTATTGCCCATATCAACAGAATATATCCTATACACTTTTGAAAATTTGAAGTGATTGCAGTGTATCAGCCTATTTACTGTATAAGCCTATGCCCCAGTACTCCTATTCTCCGATAAGCTTGCAAATATTTCCCAATCAAAAGTCAGATAACTGGTTAAAGACGGTCATAAAGTGAAAGCTTGCTTGCCGGGACTTCCCTTAACAAATGACACTCAATTTGTTGTGGAGGTCGAAAAACACAAACAAGCTCTACAACCCACAGGCTGTATAGAGCTCGGCTCGTTTTGTGATCTGTTGTTTTTTTTTCTACCTTTTACTGTCTAGACTAAATAAGAATGAGAATCAACCACTTAAATATACATATATACTGTATAAAGTATAAAGTATGTATAAAGCTGACATAGACCGCCTACACCTCATAATGCAAGCTTTACAGAAATGTTCAGGAGGTTTAGGTTTAGTTTATCAAGACTGCCCTTTGTTAAAGTTCAATGGACAAGTGTGCTGTGTTTGCAGCTGTGGGTGGATTTCCTATGCCGCAACTAACAACAGTTATCATTCTGAAGTAGGGCTGCATGATTATGGCCAAATTTATAATCACGATTATTTTAGTCAATATTATGTTCACGATTATTTATCACTATTATTAATCCATTTTGGGGAACAGAATTCTTCTACGGCACTTTTTAAATCCAGTAATTGTAATTAATGAAGATTGTATACATTGATATCTCTGGAATGTCTATAAATTCTGACAGTGATGTTATTGGGTTTTTATTTTGTAGAACATACTCTGGTGTGTGTCAGTTGTACTAAGAAGAGTATATATTTGACGTTTAATACGCTGTGATTTGTTTAATCCAATTGTCTTCTGGCAATACTTTAACTTAATTTTTTTCAAACATAATACATACACTTTGTAACTCATCAGATATATTTGAATTTGTTATATGGCTAATTCTATCAGCGACATTTGGCACAGATTGAGACTAATGTCTCAATGGGGTGTTTTTGTTGTCTTTGGCAGTGTTCAATCACTGGCTGGTGAAGTTTTATGCCAATCTGTGCTTTTAGTCTAGTGTTTTCAAATTGTGGTTGGCTTTCAATGAATGAACGCGTAGCAATAGTATTACAGAAATGCCTGCAGCTCTAAAGCTGCTGGGTGAGTCATACTGCAAATGTTCAACTGTGCTGCATGCGAGTGAATCTAAATCTGCATACCATGGTCCCTGCTTAATAATTGCACATGTATTGCCACTAATTGTTAATAAGCATGTGTCATTATTTATCAGTGATCTCTGGATGGCTTTACCAATTCTCTTCCTTAAACAATATTATTCTACCAGACGTTTTCCATGTCCTGATAAAGACTAGTTCCTTCTCTATCAATACATCATCTCAGTGACTTGTGACGAAAAAAGCCTCTTACCACCGAGATGTATGGAGTATCAACAGGTATATTTAAAGGAACTTCATCTGTATTAAATGTTGTCAGAGATTTTCCAGCAACTTCTGTAGGCGCTTTTCCAGTAGTTGTTTCTAAGTTTTTTGCAGTCCTTGCATTAGAATTTTGTCCAGAGTTTTCAGACAGATTTCGTGTTCTTTTTAAGAGGGAGTGAGACAGAGAGAGTGACTGACCTCTAAAGCAACACGTTCTGCCCATCGTTTCTTTGCTGCCTTGGAATTTGGGCTTCTATGAGACATCTGGAAGGGAAACCAACAAACACAAAAATAATGAAAATATTTCAAAACATCTACACAATAAATACATGTTACTTGTATTATGTCATTGCTTATGGTTATTTTTACCAGTAATTATAACTCAGGAAGTTTGTATACATTGATATCTCTGGAATGTCTATAAATTCTGACAGTGGTGTTATTGGGTTTTTATTTTGTAGAACTTGTCGCATGTCGTTTATCCTCAGAAGCGCAAGGTATGATGTTTAAAATGCTGTGCTTTGTTTAATCCAAATGCCTTCTGGTAATACTTAAACTTAATTTTTTTCCAAACATAATAAAGGGTATTAGTAATAAAATATGCGTGACGCCATCTTGGTGAGGTTGCGATTGTTGATTACAAACTTCTTCCACAATACTACAGTAAATCGATCTGGATGAAACTTGAACGACGCCCTGTTGGAACTGCCCCGAATACATATCTTATTCATTTTGTCTGTGGGTTTGTCAGATCCATGACATTCGTAAAGTTCTGACGTCAGTTACATCTGCATGTGCCACCATCTTAGTGAGGTTCCATTTGTTGACCAATCACTAGATTGCAATACTATCATGTGACCTGTGCTCGCTGTCATTCGCACATGCGCACATGTTGCGACAGTGATAAAAATAGTTTTTTACTAAATTATTCCTCAATAATGGACCGATCTGGATCAAACTTGCACAACGGCATGTCGGAACTGCCCAGAATACACATTTTATTCGTCTTGTCCGTGGGTGCGGCGGATCCATGAGATACACAGACTACTGACGTCGGTTCATTTACAAAAGCAATTATGGCTTAGTGACAGACAAACTACTGCCAGCCCAAAGGCTCAAACCGAAGCTGGACTTTGAACAGTTCTATGACAAGCAATTGTATATATCGACAAATGGTTTGATTTCTCACCGGATGTGATGATAAGGCTGAAACCTATTGAGCTGTTTGAGGAGCTCTCCTTCACTGACCTAGAGCAGGTGTTGATTGCCTTCAAAATCTCAGACTGTCAATATAGACCAACACTATGAAGTTTTCTGCTAAGCAGGGAATAGATAATAAAAACAAAAAGGTCCACGCTACATTGGATGGATGACCTCCCAATGTCAACGGTCATTTTCCAAAACATAGGGAAATCCAACTTCATCAATACTGCATCAATATGCACCGGATTGTGTCCTCTGTGTTGCAGACTCAAAGGATTTATTCACTAATGACCATGAAAGGGTCGGACTCCAACAACATAGAACAACATAGCAGCACAAAGCAAATCAAAAATGAAGCATAACTTGTGGAGCTAGTTCTGTCAGACAACTCGACAGCGCCACGCAATTCCACTCCCATATTAATAGCTTATTAAGCATGCCTTTCTGTACACCTCACTAGGAATGAAGAGCAGTAGAGCCCAGACACCCAAACTCAAATGCTTAATAAATAAAGATCATTTCTAACTAAATCTAAGAGTTGTCTGTCAGAAATGAATTTCAAATGTCTGTGAACTGTGATTTGTCAGCAAAGACTTCTCTCTCTCGTCAAGAGATTCAAGATTCAAGAGGTTTATTCGTCACATACATAAACATACTTTCATACATATAGTGTATGCCGTGAAATGTCAATGCAACGCACCCGGTGATTACACACTATGTTCTAGACTGAACACAATAGCTACCTACCTACTTGACTAACTAACTGATTCCTAAAACGTAATGCAGTAAGTCGAATACTATAGAATAAAATTAAATAAAATAAAATAAGAACTCAAAGGTAATGCAGGGTGGGTGTACAAAATAGAATAAAGGGAATAGGCTTATGTATATGGGATAGAGTAATGTATATGGGATAGGCTATTTATGTATATACAGATATGTGCATTAAAGTGGCATGTGAATAAACTGAGGTAGTGTTTGTGAGATATACAGCACAGTATACAACAGTACAGAGCAGCAATACGTTAACACCAAACAACCCCGAACAGTGACACAGTATGCGGTACAGTATGCTACATACAGTACAGTAAGGTAGTGGAGCCGTGCAAAAGGACACAGCACAGTTGGAATCAGTCAGGAGCAGCAAGAAATCAATACGGCCCATGCAATTCCAATGCCTTTGAAAAGTGTTCATTGCTTTAAGTCTCCTAGCCAACTGTCGTAAGACAATATACGCAGATCTACACTTCCAGGATGCATAATGGCAATTTGATTGATTCTGTTTTGTGTGTGTGTGTAGTTTCTGTAACATGTCATATACATCAAATATGTGTTGATTTGTAGTCATCTAGCCCAGTGGGTCTCAATCCAGTCATGAATCACCTGCCTACCTGTTTAAAAAAAAAATTACCAAGGATCCATATTATCATATGGTATATATCATAGCACATATTTGGAAAGAGAGAAAGTTCGAAACTTGAACTGTTAGTTTATGAAAAAAGTAGAACAACATATGCCAAGAACCCAGGCCTGAACACTGAGAGTAACTCCCATTCAGTGTTCATGCTGGCATTCCTGTACTGTGTCCTGAATGGGATTTAACACATGTCCACTTTGAGGGTTTAAGCTGTACAGCTCGCATGGTGGGGTTTTGTTTTTCTTTCAATATGGAAACCAAACAACATAAATACATGATCTAAAATAAAAACATGCAGGGTTGTTTTTGTTTGTTTGTTTGTTCTGTTTGGAGAAAATGGGGGTAAAATTTGGTAGAAGCGGTGCTAATTTGCAGAGGCGGGGAGGAGCGGCGAGGAGACGTCACGCTCCTCGTGTGCCCCCCTACACTGACCGTGTGGCACCCCCTAGCGGTGGTCGCCCTCAACAACCGCATAGAGTACTCGTGCTCCGGGCCGGCCCTGGTGGTGGACCAGCACACGCACGATCGATCACTTTTATTGCCACTTCCTCACATTGCAACCTATTCACATAACACATTGGACAAAGGCATCTGCAGCACCATGCATGGTCACCACAATGAGGTGGTGTGCACTGTGTTGTGTCTTTTTTTTTTTTTTTACGTGTTACTTCTGTTTCCTGGGCACCATCATTGCTCGGAACCTCAAGTGGGAGCTAAGCATCAGCTTCCTCCCTCCCTCTAACAGACAGACAGACAGACAGACAGACAGATAGATAGATAGATAGATAGATGTAATTTGTACTTACTGTAGTAGACTAACAGCCACTTGCCGATATTGTGCCAACTAGCGCTACTTCATTCAACTGTGCATGGATAGATGTGTACATACGTGTTGCTTCTTATCTCTTTTTAATTTGTATCTTTCTCCAGTGCATCTTTTTTTTTTCTCCTGCTTTAACACCTACAGTACATTGTCCTCAAGAATTCATAAAATCGTATTTGTTTTCCTCATCAATCGAGCCCGGTTGAACACCTCCTACAGGTTGGAATAATGGTGTTGGAAGAAAAAAAAATCAGAAGGCAATTTGGTTCACTTCCCATTGTATCAAGTTTCATTTCAGCGTGTTTGCTCAGCAGATTTACAACAAAGGAAATGCACGCGTAGACGCAGGTTGCTGAGATCGTGCCTGGACTTGTGTATTTGTATTTGAACAGAAAAAGGCAAGGTCTGGAGCCTCTGTGTGGTGCAGGGCTTACAGGGGAGATTAATTAAGGTGTTCAACTGTGACGAATTGTGCCAATTGTTTTTTCAACGGCCACAGTTCATTTTTTTCGTAGGTAAAACAGGAACAATCCGCAGTCATTCACCATGCAAATTCCTGTCGAACCAGTCTAGCACGTGAAGGTGAGTCACAAATAGTTGGCAGAGAGCAGAGCGAAAAGGGGCCAGAGTTGCTTGGAGTTTTGGAGCCCCACAGAGGCTGGAACGATCTCTCATGGTCTTACTGGAGTAATATTATTGGGAGCACGTCTGGGATGTCCTTACATTGTCCTCCCCATTACAACAGTCATTTTGTCTGGGGCCCATTTTCCATGTGCCTCTATATATATTGAACTGGAAATATTGAGCGAATCAAAATTATTGTGATTGAGGGGATTATGATCCACAACAAAGGAACAAAAACAAGGCTGCTTGTATCCATTGAAAAAATATACAAACACGACATTAAAGTACACTGTTTGCACTATTATCCAAAGCTGCTTACACTATACACTAACACAATATTGTAATTGTTATATACAGCATATATATCTGCTTGGCACAAGCCAGCTTTTAGTTTATTGAAGTGTTCAATTTCTTAAAAATAAACACTTAAATTAAAGAAGAAATAACAATAAAATGTATGCACAGATCTATCAACAGAAGTTAACAGGGAGTAGCATTTGCACAACTGGCCTCCTAAAATAAGTACACAAATAAACAAAATGTATATAGAAGGAGTATGTAGCACAGGAGTATGTACAATGATAGCACTAGTAATAAGCTGCTAAAGTAAATGTGTGTATAGCCATATTGTATAGTATCTCATAAGTATCTCTATCTACTGTCTGGTGAGATAGCAGCATAGTAGTGGAACTATGTGGCATTACAACAATAACAGCAGTCCTAATAACAGCAACAATAAGGGTAATAGTACTAATGGTAATAAGCAGTGTGGTCAAAAAAAAGTGGCAAAAATCACCATCATGGTCACCATGTGGAAACAACATCAGTGTCAAACAACATGGAAAACAAAACAATTAAATAATACTAATACTACCAATACTACTACCAATAATAATAAATGTATATATGTATGTATATAATTAGGCTGTGGACACCATGCAATTCCTAGTTGGGGCTTTAGCAATTATTCTCAAACTTGTTTTTCTTTTGCAAAAAATATATATATTTTCACATTTAACACATACAGTATGAAGTCAGTGCATACCAATTGGTGATGCAATGACTTTACTAACAATAATACAAAATGAATCCCCAATGCAGTTGCATCGTCAGCTTCTGCAGACATGCACTTTTTAACTATTGTTTAACTGTGCCCAAATAAAACAAAGTTATATGGTGAATATTTATTTCACTATAGAATCTTACAAGTGTTGGAAGGGGCGAGAACATCCAATGTAAATGCTCTCTTTGTGAGTCTGCGGAGGGGGAGGATACGCGTATGTTTAGAAACTTGAAAAACTCATCTCTATATTTGGGTCAGCATGAATAACTCACTGGGAAGAAAAACTGCAGAGGTTCCATCGCACAATTTGGAAATCTTAAATGTATGTTCTTTGTACGAAAGCATCGGTCTACACATTTAAATCTTGTCATTTTGTGGGGTTCAAATTTAAAAAACATGAATGAAAATGCTGTATTCATTTAAAAATGTTGTTCTTTTTTGTAAACACAATTTCTGCATTCACCCGTAGTGAATAGTCGTACGCTAAGCCATACAGAAGTGACATTTTAGATAGGAGTAAAATGAATGATCAAAACACTAATAATTTGAGCCAAAGCAAGCAGAGAGCAGACCTGCCAACCTTGGGAAAATACTTTGAGTACCACGATAGTATCAGAGGGAGTCCCCATGGTGTTTGAGTTACTGCAGTTAGACTCCATCAGTTATTCACACTGTAGCCGCCTCATAACGAGGCAAGTATGCAAGCTACTACGGCTCACTACATACAGTATACACATTCATATCATTAGGATATAACTCTTGAAATGCATCGTCTCGTCAAGTTTCCAAACATGTTCACCAACTAGAGAGGCAGCGATTGCAATATTCTTGGTCAATTCCAATTTCAGGTTTTTTTTCCCAAGTCTGAGCTGCAGATTCCGATTTCCGATCTGCTGTACGTCAATGACAAATACATCCTGTGATCTGATCACGCTCACATGATAAGACAGCTGCACATACAAACTACACTGCAATTTTCAGTTACCACAATAGTGAGATTGCTGATTTTGACACCGTTTATTATTGTTCATTATTCAATATGGAACAATAACAACATGAAACTCCCTGAGCTCAAATAAAATAAAATATAACGTGGAATGGTCACTGAGTTCCAATAAAAAAAAGAACATGGGACTGCCACCAAGTTTCAGCATAAATCAACCTGTAACTCTCACCGAGTTTTAGAAGGACCAAACATTTAACTAACATAAATGTCCAGTTCAAACTTCAAATGAAAGTCCCTTTCACTTTTAAGTGCTAAAATACATTTCAGTTTTATTTATATGGTGCTTGCCATTCCAAAATAAATTGCAATCATTACAAAAAGTAAATAAATAAATGGCTGACTCTTCTCACACTCGTTCACTAGAAGCGCTCCTTCGCTCACCGTGCGTTAAACCAACGGAATCGAATCGAACGACTCGTTTTACTGAGGGGCTCGTCAAGAACAGAGTCTCAAAAAAAGAGTCACGCTTTTAATCACGGGCGGACGGCAACAAATACACAGTCTGCACAAGGATGGAATATTGTCACGCGATAAATAAATCATTTATCCAATCTTCTTTGTTTACCTTGGAGTACCTCCAAACAACCCACAGTTCTTTCTTCCCCTCTCTTTTTTGAGCGTCAGCTCCGCAACTACCTTACTTTAAATTTTTTTTGCCACTTTAAATGCACATATCTGTATATACATAGGCATATTCCTATTATCTATTCCATTATATTTCAATTTATTTTTATTGTATTTTATTCTATATATTTTTATCTTATTCTATAAGTATTCCACTTACTGTATTACGTTTTAGGAGTCAGTTAGTCGGTCTATTAGAAAGGAATTTTCTACTTTTTATTTTATTGTATTTTTTTATTTTTTCCCTAGGACATATTGTGTGCTATCACCGGGTGCGCTGCATTACATTTCACTGCGTATATGTATGGAAGTATGTAGATGTAGGTGACAAATAAAAATCTTGAATCTTGAATCTTGAATCTTGACGTCGGTGTCGGGTTTGAGTATCGGAGCGTTTTTACCAGTGCCGCGCACGAGAGCAGTGTCGGGCGTCTACACGTGACCGGCACAGACTCTGAAAATACCGATCGTCCGATCACCAGCACACGGCCGATGTCTGGCATTTCGTACATGCGTATCCTGACCAAGAATGCCGTGGCTTGCGCACAAACGGCGTGCGGGCGTCCAGGTCCGAGAAAGGCTCTGCAGCCACGCGGAAACCAGGGGCGGGCGGATCGATACCAAACGTACCGATACTACCGATACTACGTCTCGTTTTGAAGATCGATTCTAGCGTCGACAGGACCGATAGGTGTAGGACCGGGATCGACGTCCCCCTCCAACATAAGTAAAACCGTTTTCTTTTTATTCTACGTATGTATTTCCCCACTTGCGCGCGGTGATGAGTGGGTTTTATGAGCCGGCTTCTGTGAACGATGGGAGCCGCCGCCCTCTGAGAGCTGATTTTTTTTTTTTTTTTTTTTTTTTCCCCTCTGTCTTTTTTACAAGACAGAATAATATGATGGTCATGTAACATATTTGTTTGATACGATCCAGAAACGTCTCACTCCGGTAACAACATAACGAGCCAAGCACGGTGAGACTTTGTATGTTGCGCGGCGGTTGCCCTCCCTCGGAGCGCAAATTTAAATGTCAGAAAAAATAATAATACATAACTATGAACAAATAACATTTTTGGGCAGAGCAGAAATATTTCTTGTTTCATTTTATATCATACAAATTAAACTGGGAATAAATCTGTCTGTATAGAGTTGTGTAATTGTTTATTAACCATACTATTTCATTTGTAGTGTGCTGTTCTTCTTATACAACTAGGATAGTTGTGCTTTCACCATCAATATGACGAAAAAAGGAAAAATGTTGTTTTATATTATTTAAGGTATTCTGGAAATTACAAGTTTGGTGTTATAGTGGTACCTCGACTTACGACTGCATCTACTCACGACTAATCCAAGATACCGGTAGCAATAGTCGCGAAAATTTGTATCGACTTGGGACCGACTGCTCCAAGATACGAGAAATTTGCAGTTGGCGCCTCACCGGTCAGTCAGCAGTCAGTCAGCAGTCAGTGAGCAGTCAGTGAGCAGTCAGTCAGCAGTCAGTCAGTAGTCAGTCAGCAGTCAGTCAGCAATCAGCCAGCAGTCAGTCAGCAGTCAGTCAGCAGTCAGTCAGCAGTCAGTCAGCAATCAGCCAGCAGTCAGTCAGCAGTCAGTCAGCAGTCAGTCAGCAATCAGCCAGCAGTCAGTCAGCAGTCAGTCAGCGGGCGACCTACATCATGTGTGCACGTAGTTCGTGGCTGATCCATATTATTTTCATATTTACTGTGTTTGTGCTGTGTATTTTGTTTATTTTCACCCTTCATGATGAGTCCTAAGAAGAAGGATGATGGGAAAAAGAAAAGGGCAATGATTCCCATTGAAACTAAGAAGGAAATACTAGAAAAAAACGAGCGTGGTGTATATGGGAAAAATTGCTTCGACATACGACTGTTTTAACATACGACCGTTCTTATAGAACAAATTGCAGTCGTAAGTCGAGGTACCACTGTATTACATTAAATAACTTAAGTGATATATGTGCACACACACCAATCCTAGGTCAAAACATTGCTAAATCAGGCTGAAGTGTAAACGCCAAGTACTCTGATCTGGCGGCAGAGTGCAGGGAGGCGGGCTGGAAAGCTGTTATCTGCCCTGTGGAAGTGGGGTGTAGGGGCTTCGTAGGTTCCTCAACTGCTCGTCTACTCCGCGACATGGGATGTACAGGAGCGGGGCATCGGAAAGCCATGAAAGAGCTGGCAGAGGAGGCGGAGAAAGGCAGCTTCTGGCTGCGGCTAAGGAGGAAGCAGAAGGGTTGGGGGACAAACACCTAGGGCATCAGCAGGGGGTGGCAGGGACAGATCCCTGCCATCGCACCCCCACCGCGAGACGTACTGGGGGTTAAAGGTGCGAAACGTTGATGAGTGGTGGTCCCCAGCTGATGACCCGTTCAGGCCCACAGAGGTGTTCAGTGGGGTGTCACAGCACACCTGTTCAAAAGGCACTGGAGGAGGTGCGTCAGGCAGCAATGCCCAGCAGGAATACCAACACCTGTATCTTGAAACTGATTGAAAAACCGTTTGGGAGCCGAAAGAGCCGGCTCTTACAGCTGAGCCGACCCAAATGATCTCCCCCCCGGTAGAGGTATCGGAATCGATATCGGTGATTCTTTCCAAATTCTACGTCGTCTCCCACTCATGCGCACAACGGTCATGAAAAGGTCGGCACTTTTTAGAGATCTGATTCTTTGCGAGTGACATGGTGAAAATATTCGTTCGATTCCTCCGATTCCTTTGCCCCTGTGATTCAGCGGGTGTAACCTGGTGTAACTCGAGAATGGCTTCGGGCGTCGTCGCCTCTGCTCCCGAGGAATTTAAAATACCCGTTCGATACGAACGATTCGTTTGCGAGTCTTGCCACAGACCAGGTTGGTTCATAGTCGCCGCAGCCATAGTGCTTTTTTCCAACTCTTTATTTAATCAATCGTCACTTACAACATGTGACATTTCGACAAAAACACAAAACATTAAGGCATCATGATGAAATAATGTTAACATAACAAACCTGACTCCACACTCAATAAGACAGTGCAGTCAACATGACATTTGGTAAATATAATAATACAAAATAAATTATATATGTAATAATAATAATAATAATAACAATAACAATAACAATAATAATAAGAAGAAGAAGAAGAAGAAGAAGACTACTACTACTACTACTACTACTACTACTACTACTACTAATAATAATAATAATAATGAAATTAAATAATGAAAAAATACAATAATATAATGGAAATATATCTAGAGGCAACAATATGCAGGGTTCAGGGTAGCAGGCCCTTTGTTAAAGTTCTATGGATGAGTTTGCTTTGGCTCTCTGTTCTGGCGTGTGTTGTGACTGCAGAAGTTCATTCGTTCCGGCCTGGATATAGTGTAATTCTATGATCAGGTGGTGTTTGCGACTGTGGGTGCGTTTCCTGTGCCGCATCTAATGGCGCTTATCATTCTGAAGTAGGGTTGTATGATTATTTTAGTCAACATTCTGAGAACGATTACTTGTCATGATTGTTAATCTATTTTGGGGGACATAATTGTTTGTAACTTTGTGAATGAACAGAAAACTGCCTTCACAATTACAATGTATTTTGTAAACCTATGCATTAATAAACTAAAGTAGTTAATAACCACTATTGTGGGTTAACTGACTTCAATTGTAGAGGTTATGTTGAGGTAGAGGTTTTGTTGTAATTGTAACAAAATCGGAGGCATCCGGAAGGGAACCCAAAAACCCCAAAATAATGAAAATATTTCAAAACACATACACAATAAACACATGTTCCCTGTATTATATCATTGCCTATGGTTATTATTTCCAGCGATTATAATTTAGGATGTTTGTATACATTTATATCTCTGGAATGTCCATAAATTGCATGCATGTGAATCTAAAATTGTGTAACATGATCCCTGCTTAATAATTGCACATGTATTGCCAGTAATTGTTAATGAGCATACGTCACTATTTACCAGTGATCTCTGAATGGCTTTACCAATTTGTGTGGCTATATTCCGTAATGCAAAGTCATAATATTCAACATCAATACAGCCAGTAACTGCTTCAGGAAATGTTGTCTTACAGAAGGTACATATGTTGCCTTGGCAATTCTAATATTGCAATATAATCTCTTCCTAAAACATTGTCATTTATTCTACCATTTACATGTCCTGATAAAGCCTAGTTCCTTCTATTGAAACATCATCTAGATCACCCGCTGTCCATTTCAAACATTTTGGGTCTTGCGCTTAGGTACTGTTGTCAAACTGTCAAAAACCTGCATCACCCTAATGAAATGAGCCTCTTAACACAGAGATATGTTTAGTATCAACAGGTATGATCTGATCAGTCACCCCCTGCTTCTGCTGAAGAGGGCTATATACCGAGGAGAGGTTGTGTCCCATTCTGAGACTAGCCATGTGATTGGCTGTTGCCTTCAGTAACAGCTGAGAACATGTTTTAACAAAAAAAACCCCATTGAACACTATTGGTGCCGGTAAAGCATACATTGAGTGTTTACACAAATGGTCCTTTAATGAGCTCGAAAATAGAGATAACAACAAAAACAGTTGTGACAGTTGTGTACTGTACTGTTGTGTATTGGTCAGCTTGTCATTTACAGGACTATGTCCCCTCAATCATATCCCGAGTGTTTCTCTCATACAATGGTTCAACAGTCAAACTCAAGGCAATGTGTTTTAAAAGCTACATAACATACAAAAACGCTATCGTCCTACATAAAACATGTGAAACATCATTCCAAGAATTGATCATCTGCATTTTTCTCTCACAATGCACAATAAATACATGTTCCTTGTATTATGTTATTGTTGGTTATTGTTACCAGTAATTATAATTTAGGAAGATTTCAAGATTTCAAGATTCCAGGATGTTTATTTGTCACATACATACATACAGTAGTACGAGCATACATACAGTATATGTAGTGAAATGACATTACAATGCACCCGGAGATTATGCACAATAAGTACTAACTGGCAAAATAGCTAACTAATTAATCAACTAACTAAACTAACTGATTCCTAAAACATAATTAAGTTAGTATATAGAATAAAATTTGAATAAAAAAAAGGTAAAATACAAAGTAGGAATACAGAATAGAAATTAAAGGAATAGACTATTGTGTATATACAGATATGAGCAGTAAAGTGGCATGTGAATAAAGTGAGGTAGTGTGAGGAGAGATATACAGTACAGCAGGGGTGCCCACACTTTTTAGGCTTGCAAGCTACTTTTAAAATGACCAGGTCAAAATGATCTACTTGCATTAAAAAATGCTAAATATATTATTTATATATATATACTGAGTATACTTTATATATACATTATATGTTGGCGTACCTTGCATCACTGCATGAACCCTTACGGCACAAAACAATTGAATACATTATGGTCACTATCTTACTCTGATGACTTGCACTGAATGGAGCTGGCCAGGGTTGCATAGTCCGGACAGTAGCTGCTGGTAGCCAGCCTCAAGCAGCTTCCAAATAATCATCAGTCATGGTGGAACAGTATTTGGACTTAATAATCTTCATGCGGGAAAAGACTGACTCGCATGAATAAGTAGAGTCGATGTTTTTTAAAGCATTAACTGAACTAATCACATTGACCATGGTTTTGTCTTTTCCTTGCAGAATTATTTTTTTTTGAATGGCGTGCAAACTACCTGCACTTCCTTTGCGATCTATCTGTCGATCGCGATCGAAGTATTGGGCACCCCTGCAGTACAGTATATAACAGTACGGCACAGCATTACAGTAACACCAAACAGAATAGCAATACAGCACATTATGCTATAACCCAGCAACATGCAGTACAGTGTATCTGTACTCTGTATACATGTATACAGATTGTATACATAGATATCTCTGTGTGGCAGTTCCGCCTGCCACATGCAACCCAAGTAGCGTTTTCAGGGCCCTCCGGCACAGAGACACAGACAACGATGAGTTGTGGACACCAGTTTATTGTAGAGAGGAGGCTAGGTGGAATTAGCCAGGAGCAGATCGAACATGTCATGACAGGGCTCCTATCCTGAGTGTGTGTGAGGATAGGGGTTTTAACCTGTTGCTTGTTAGCCCAACCATCGAGCAACAGGTATGCAGCTACCCTGACCCAATCACCTAGATCCGGGACAGGTGTGGCTGCTCAAACCATCCCATCCCCACATCACACTCCGGAATCTCTATAAACTCTGAAAGTGATCTAATTGGGTTTTTATTTTGTAGTACTTACTCTGGTGTGTGTTAGGTGTCCTCAGAAGTGTATATATTCATGATCTTGAATACTACGGCTAAAATACTTCTTAAATTCACTCTTGAAAGGTTCAAACGATGGTTGAGACCTTGGAAACTTGACTTTATTTCCCCAGAAAGTTCCCCAGCAAAATGAATAAATTGACAGTCCGCTGAACTTTCTGTTTTTTGTTTTCATAATATAGTACTACAATCTTGGCTTCCAGCTTAATTGGAGGATTGGTTTGGGAATGAAAATAGTCCCCAATTTATTTTCCAGAATCCTGATGTGTACTGACATTCATTAAATAAATGATTAGCTTTCTCCTCTTCATTTTTACAAAATTCACATTTGCTATGGATATCCACAAATCTTGAGATTAATTTGTTGGTGGGAAAAATATTATGCACAATTTTTTAATGTACTTCTTTCAGTTTGTTGGGGATAACAAATAGATATGGGAGAAGTCATGTTGTTACCCACTGAACATGAGAAAAATGGGAGCTCCACACACGTTTCCACATTGAGTAATTTTCCATTTGCTGTAAAGATAATTCCTTATATGTTTATTGGTTCATTTGTGACTATTCCGTTCACAAAAAATTGTAGTCTCCAATCCTGTAACTCTTGCCTCTCAAAGTGGCATTTCATTAGCTGAAGGATTCCACTAGGAATAGCATTTATTACCATTTGATATTCTTTATAAGTGACAAGGAAGGTTTTAGATCTGAGAAATTCTTCATAACTGAGCCTGAGCTTCATCATTTTATAAGTCTGCAAGAAAAATTATATTCCTATCAATCAAATGTTGCAAATATAGCGATTTATTCTTTCTTGTTATATAGTCATCATTCCATATAATAATTTTGTGGGGAGAGAAATTGTGGATAAAGCATAGTTTTGCTGACGTAGAACTTGTTGATGACATTTAAATAACTTTAGTCGTCATTTTGTTTCATCATAATTACAAAGACAAAAAAATTGAGACCTCAAATTTTCCAAAAATATTCTGCGGTATGAAATACCAAAAGGACTCCGGAGCTTTCAAAAGTTATTTTATCCATTTCAATTTGAAGGTATAGTTCACATCCACAAAGTCTAGTATCGCAATGCCACCTTCACCTCTTGGGCCTGCTAAAATCGAATTTTTAAATGATGGCATTTATTTTTCCAAATAAAATTAATGTGTTTGTGGATTGTTGGATAAAAAAGAGAGAGGGTAGGGTAAACAAATCTGTCTGTGGAAGACTTTCCACATTTATCAGACTAAAAGAGTCAGCCTGTGTGTTCACTACCTTGTCTGGAAAATATATGGCTATGATGCAGAGCACTGGCGGTGGAGGCACAGCACAGTGGCAGAAAGGTAGAGGCCAACAAAGAGGGTGTGATGGAAGTGGTGGAGGTAACCATGGGGGTTACTCCAACCAAGCTAGAAAACGTGGTAGGAATAGAAGTCATGATGTGTGTTTGAAGTGTGGCTATATTGGCCATTGGGCGAGAGATTACGGATTCGTGGAAAACAGCACCACCACAGACGCAGAGTCAAGGATTCAAACACACACACACACACACACACACACACACACACACACACACACACACACACACACACACACACACACACACACACACACACACACACACATACACACACACACACACACACACACACACACACCCTTCCACTCCTCCTCAAGAAGAAGAGCAGTGCAATGCGGTGGAATCCTAAAGCAAACGCATAGGGCTGCATACAGAGTGAGACCCTGACAGAATATTATTTTCTGCATTTTGAACTTTCTGGATGATAAAACAATCTATGTTTATCAGAAATTTGTTATCGTCCCTGGTTGTCCTATCAATTTGAGGTGACGGGGCGTCCTGTTGAAATTTGAAATTGTACCTTTAAATTCGGACCTAAGGGTTTCACCATCACAACTCCTGCTATTTCTAATCTGGTCTTTTACTCCAACCAACAGAAAAAGAAAGAACAGAGTCCTCAATTTGAACCCTGAGGCCTGAGAAAAGCAATTAGAAAGTCGAAAGCTGTGATTCTTAGCCAAGGTGTGATATGCAGTGGATAGAGAAACCGTTTGAGGATCTCCTCTCCTCTCAGCTGACCCAGACTGTGGTTATTGTGGACAAAGTCATCAAGTTTAATGATATGATGTTGCTGTCCACCACAGAACAGTGTTTGTTCCTGCTCGCCACCGGAAAAGCTATTACTCAGACTGTGCATGCTCCTGTGATGTTGCCACCCATTCAGGTGTTGTTATCACAACAAGCCATTGTGCCTCTGAAGTCCCTGTTCCCCACAACATTATGGGCAGCACACAAGAATGAGACAGGATTGTGTTGTAATCCTTACCGGGCTTCACTGAAATCAGGCGGTACCCCTGTATATACGAAACAGTGCCCCCTGTCGGCTGAGAAGGAAAATGGCATTGCCCCAGTAATAACCTCATTACCGGAGCAAGGAGTGATTGTGCCTACTACCTCACCTTACAACACATCCATTAATCCGGTTCCCAAACCAGGACACACTGCATGGCGATTTACCCAAGATTGCACGCTGGTAATGACTTAGTGCTGCTTCCTCCCAGTGTGTCTGATGTCGTCTCCATATGAATAGCTATACCATCAACATATAGCTTTCACTGTAGTAGATCTGTGTTCAGCCTTTTTCGGTGTCCCCGTACATACTGATACGCAGCCACTATTCGTGTTTACATACAAAAACTTCCAATATACTTATCGATTCCCCTGCCACCCTTGCAGCTGTGGTTCGCTCAACGCTGGTATTGTTCACACTGCCCCTGGATGCACACTCTTCCAGGATCTGGATGACCTTTTACTTTCGGCTGAAAGTGAAGAACTGTGTGAAGAAGCTTCCGTCATGTTGTCGCCACATCTGGCTGATTGCGGACACAAATCCTAAATGCCTAAACTGCCTAAACTAAATGGTGTAGAGAGGATGTGACTTATTTGAGATTCCTGTTGTCTAAAGGAAAAAGACAGTTGTCAAAGGACATAGTTGCGCTGATTGAAGCTGTTCAGCCTTCCACAACTAAGAAGGCTATGATGAGCTTTCTGGGAATCATTAACTACTGTCGTCAATGGATCTTCTGACTGTTCACACCATGACAAGGTCCTCTGCGCATGGTCTTGTCTAAAACTACACTATGGCCGCTTTGTTTTCAGCACTGAAGAGCGTGTTGTGTAATGCTCCTGCCTTAGGCTTTCCCAATTTCCACATACCTTTTCACCTGTATGTGTCAGAAGATGGGGCCACAGTGGCTGGAGTCCTAGCGCAGGCTCGTGGGAGTGGATATAGACCTATAGGGCATTTATCCAAAGCCCTACCCACAGTGCTACAGGGAAAGCCCCATGTTAATGGGCATGGGCGGCGTGTGCAATGAAATGAACAAGGGTGCTGAAAAAGTAGTCTTGTCACATAAACTTAAATTTTTCAGAAATAGTTGCTTAGAGATGCAACGGTTATTAGGCAATATTAATTTCAACTCTTGGTTTAGAAATCTGTACGTCTTCAACATCTAACCCAGCGTATTTATACATTCCCTGCTTAACTAATTTAGTGGATAGATAAGTGAAGCTCATGATTGTTTGCATGAGATCACACATTGCTCATCTGCTCGTTCTGATTTGCACTCCACCCCGTTGGTGGGAGGACGACACATTTTTTTGGATGGCTCCTGCTCAAAACCATCTGAAGGTGTCTATTTAACAGGCTACAGTGTATGCAAGCTACCAGACACAGTGCATGGGGCATATTCCCTTTCCTATGGTTCTGCACAAACTTCAGAAATAGTGGCACTAATTTGTGCGTGTAGAGTTTTTAAAGGACAGAGCCTTACCGTATACGTAGACTCACGCTATGCTTTCGTGTAGTACATGATTTACGTAAGCTGGGGCAACAAAGGTTTTTTTTTTCGGTTGATGGGAAGCCCATTTGTCATTCCTCTTTGGTTACTTACCTTCTTTCGGAAATCTCCCTCCCCAACCCATTGGCTGTGGTAAAAGCGAAAGGACATAGTAGGTTGGGTACGATTGGCGTACAGGTAATGACTTGGCCGTCGAGGTAGCTAAGAGGGCAGCTAGGGACTACAGTATGTGTTATCCTCATGCTGCTCACGGACACCCTCATTCTCATATTTGGCAGCACAATACACACCTAAAAATGAAGATATTAAATACCTACAGGCAAATACTACCCCAGATGACATTACCTACTGGCATGGTAAGCGTGTAGAAACCTCAACGGCTGATGGGCTTCTACGGAACAAGGAAGGCTTGCTGGCCTTACCCTCTTCAGTGCTCCCGTTTATTGTCCGCCATTTTCACAGTGTGTCACATGTTGGACAAACAGGGGTACTACAAGCTTTAAAATCTTGCTTTTGCATTAAAAGAACGTTGAAAACAGCTAGAATGCTACTCTCATCCTGTTTAGAATGCGCGTGCACCAATGTTCATCGGACACAAGCTCAACATCAGGCGCTGCCACCACCTGAAGTGCCATTTCAATTGCTACTAATTGATTTTACGCATGTGTCTAAAATAGGCCCTCTACAATACATGTTAGTAATTGTAGATCAATTTTCTAAATGGGTTGAAGCATTCCTGTGTTCAAAAGAGAATGCGCAAACGTAAAAGATCTTGTTTAGGAGATTATTCCGGGATTTGGAATACCAAAAGGTATAACCAGTGATAATGGCACTCCATTCACTTGACACAACTGTTTTGCAAATACTTAATGATTGACATCAGGAAGTGTAGAAAAGATGAATAGAACATTAAAGGACAAGGTAACAATAGCAATGCTAGGAGGCAAGGGAACATGGAAACATGCAGTGTTGAAATTTCTGATGAGTCTGAGTGCCACAACAAAATGATCACATTTTTAAATAACAATGGGACAACCTTTTCAAACTTCATGGGTGCGTGGAAAGGGTGGTCCATGTCTCCCCGGAGACATGGACACTGTTATTAATGATTATACTGATGCGTTAATTAAGACATTGAATAGCAACTATGATGATGTGTCTCTTCTGCTTCCTATTCCCTGTGAAAACCCAACACCCCTTTTCCAGCCTGGAGACCGGGTCCTGATCAAATCCCTGAAACCAGGCAAAGTTGGTGACCTCGCTACCGATCCCCGACTACCGTGATAGCACTTATCCAGACAGTGCTGCTCACGAAGTTTGCTCCTCAGTGGATCCACGTGACTGAGCCAAGAAGGTCCCCCCAGAGAATCAGCAGCCCTGAGAAGTAAACCGCCCAGCTGCTAATGAGTCCGCAGGACTCTGCACCACCTAATGATGGAGCAATGGCCCAGCTGATGGTGGATCCAGTGGATTGTTGGAGAATTCTCACTGCATGGATGGTAAGGTAACCCTGTTTCACTAAAGGAAACCAACTGAGACTCTTTAAATAAATTTATTCCACAGAATCAAAAGAGATACAGATAGACTTTAAAAGCAGTGAATGGCTGTACACTATTGTACATTTGAGGAAGTCAGCTTTTATGCAGAGAGAAGTTTGTGCGTATCCTGAGACTATCCATATGATTCACTATTGCCTTTAATAACAGCTGACAACTGTTTTAGCAGAGAGAAACATTAAACACTATCTGTGCTGGGAAAGCATACATTGAGTGTTTACACAAATGTTCCTTTTTAAGCTAAGAAACACAGATAACGACAAAAAACAGTTCTACCATTGTGGACAGTAATGTGAAATCTTCAGACAGAGGGGAGCCAGGAATAATGCAATTTTTCACCCACTTGAACACAGGCCTTAAACAAAAAAAAATATGCCCCTTAACATTTATACATAATCTGGTTATAAAGCAATATGAATCATTAGAATTTTTCTATCGCACCTTTTATGTTATTTTTTGCTTTGTTCACAGCTCTCTACTTTGCTTGCTTGTTGTCTCTTTGGGACAAAAGAAGGCAACTGTTATGATTATTCTTATACTTATTATTATATTCTTATCCCTATATTCTGATATAAAATTCTCATATAAACTATTGCCCACTTCGGTCTTGCATAAGAATTTCTTTGCAGGGGGCTCTTTCAACTGTCATATGTCTTGTCTGATAATCTCCTCAAATTCTGGATTGATGTGTACAACCACTGTTAACCACAGTTTCTGACTCTCTCTTTCTTCTGTGTACTGACGTAAAATCTTTGGAACACTGATACCTGAATACCTACCTTGGCCTACCTTTTGTCCCCTGAGCTCGCTGCTGCTTCGGGAACTCCGCCCAGTCCAATCCTCAAGCCTGAAAAAGAAGATCACAAAATTAGTCAGTAGGGCGTCGTATATAACCCCAGCTGTAAATCATTCCATTCAGGTATTAACTTTAGACATTTGTATTATGTATATTCAGTCATATAAGTCCCGGCAGGATTAAATTATTAACACCGACAAAAGCTGAATTGGTCATACCAGAGTCCCAGTGCGGTTTTCTAAAGGATAGAGGGACAGCTGACATGATCTTTGTTGCACGCCAGCTCAAGGAGATATGCCGCGACAGCATAAGGACCTCTTCATGGCTTTCATAGACATCTCAAAGGCATTTCACACAATAATCAGGGACCTACTGTGGCAAGTCCTGAAGAAATGTGGATGTCCACCTAAGTTCCTACCCATCCTTAGACAGTTCCACTCAGGAATGATGATCTTGGTGAAAGTCACTGTTCTGAGCTCTCCAGTGTGCAGACTGGAGTCAGACAAGGCTGTGTGTTGGCTCAAGTCCTGTTTAATACCTTCCTTGTCTGTGTTACAACACAAATACAACACACACCCCTCAACACAGGAGAATAGAGAGGCAGGCTGGAGTCACCATTTTTTATTTATTTATTTATTTTTAACCTGTGTTGTCAGCATGCTGGGCATACAACACAGAGTATGTGTATGCCATTGCATGTTTTACAGAGTAATCATCAAGAACTGCTACAATAACTCCGTCCTGTTGACGACCTGTAGGGATGACAAGAGCACAGGTTTTTGTTACAAAGAACCGCTGGAGGCTGGAGTCACTATTGACTTCAGGCTTGATGTTAACCTTTGTAACATCAGGAGGTTGCAGCCAACCACAAAGGTGACCTCAGATGCTGTGCTGATGCTGAGTTTTGGTTGGCCGGGGGGCGGTCGGGTGGGCCCCCCCCCCCCGGCCTGGCTGGAGCCTGACGGCTTGCGCCTGGTGGCTTGGGATGTGCTGCGACCTGGTGGGGCTACAGAGAGCGCTGCCGGGTGCCTTCCGGGGAACTGCTTGCCGTTGTGAGTGTGGGTTGTGTGGGGGGCGGCTGTTGGTCTTTTGCTTCTGCGCGTGGCTTCTCTGCGGCAGGTGCCCCGGGTGCTGGGGGTGGCGGAGGGCCTGTATACCTTGCGGCCTGCCGGCATCGACGGTGGGGGGGGGGGGGGGGGGGGATAACATCGAGGTGCCCTGCGCCACAGGTGCCACATGCTGCTACATGTATGGGCACTTGGCACTCACGCCAGGTGGGGCGTCTGGTCGGCTGCGGTGGGGGGCGGCCCTCCCCCTTGTGCGGGGCGTGGGTGGGCATGGGAGTCCCGCCAGCTCACCCGTCGGACCGGCGGCTGGCGCGGGGTGTCGGTCTGTCGTTGTCGGGCTGGAATCCGGGCCTGCAGTCCGTGCCTTGCACCCATGGCCTGGGTTCTGTGCTCCCTAGGACTGGGTCATGCTCCTCGGGGCTGGATGTGGGGGTTGCTCCACGGCCCTCTGGCTTCTCTGGGGCCCGGGGGGCTTCTGTGGCCGCAGGGCAGGTACTCAGGGCTTTCCTGCAGCCGTAGGGTGTCTACAGGGCTGCAGTCCAGTACCAATGGGGATAAGTCATGTACACTCACCAGTGGACATCTTACACACACACACACACACACACACACACACACACACACACACACACACACACACACACACACAAACACACAAACACACACACACACACAAACACATACAGGCGGTCTCATCACACACGCACACACCACCACACCTGCTTGGAGTGCACCCCAGGCACCCTCCTGGTTGCATTCCTCTCCTTTCCTCCCTCATTTACTGCCATAGTTATGACAGGAAGAGGCCACGTGACCAGTTTTAGTTCCAGTTTTCCTGGACCTAATTCAGTTTTTCAATACATGTTGTCATCCAATGTTTATGTTTTTGTGTCAATGTTGTTTGTTTCTATGTTTATTTGTCTCACCCGTGGTGAATCTCCCCCTCTTGGAGTAGTGATTAGTTGTTTATAGACCCAAACATGTTAAATAGTCCACCAAAGGGGGGGATTGGTGGCGGCTCTGTACAACAAAAAATTGTGTTCTTGTCATCCTATAGATCGTCCACAGGACAGAGTTATTGCAGCAGTTCATGAAGATTTAAGAATTAATAAAGAGTTGCATTGCAGGTTGAGAACTTGAACTCCACTTGCAGACTAACTCTGTTCTAGATGCAATGGCATACAAATACTCTGTGTTGTATGCCCAGCATGCTGACAGCACGGGTTAAAAAAAATAAAATAAATAAAAAATAAAATAAATGCAAGTTGTATTTATAGATTTTGGGTAATATTAAACATAAAGGTAGACTGATGCTCTTTAAAACATGTTCCACAATGTGATGGGTGTGTTTTTCAGAAGCATTTGCTTATGTCTTACACTTGAATGAAGGGTGTTGAGGTTAAATGTTCATTTTAATAAAACCCTTCTTGAGCTGTGACAGCCTGTTATTTATTGCCTGTACGACTGAGGAAAGAACAAACAAAGTCAGTAAAGTTCGTACAGTACTTACGTAGTTTTATTACAACAGGTACAACAATGGTGCACTCTGGTCTGATACCAAGGTATGAGCGATGAGACAGGGTTCTGTCTCATCTTATAGCCCCCCCAGTGGAAAACTACTGGAATGGCAGCACAAAGAGTCAAGTGGAAAAGTACTGAAAGGACGGCACGTAGAATGAGTGAAAATGTACAGAGTTGTACAATATGGAAACCGAAAGTTACTGAATTATGGACTACAATAGAGATAGAGAAGGAGAGGGAGGGAGAGAGAGGGGGAGAAGTTTGACACAAGCTTGTAAAATAGACTTCAGCTGGAAAACAAAAAGAAAATAAAAAAGAACAATCACAAATATAGATACTCAAATCTGTGCTATTTTATCAATGTCTTTTACATGGTCATTGTTTTGATAGATATTTGGAAATGTTAACACCAATTTGAAATATGAATTGGGAATTAATTATTATCTAAATATTAATCTCAATAATGACAAACTGATTTGTGAAAAAACTCATTTTTTCTTACTCTTTTTAATATTTCGAAAACACGGCGTAGTGTAATGTTGTCCATTCAATCTGGCTAATGAAACTAATCATTTTATCCCATTTATTTACACCCTCTCTAGAGTATAGAGATCAAGTAGTCGTAGTAAGTAGTTTGAGTAGATCAAGACAGCAGTACTTGCCCAAACAACATGTAGAGTGATAAGGTGGTTCTACACCCTCCAACATCTTGCAACTGCTTCAGTCCACAGTATGCCATCCTTGCTCCCAAAGAAAAAAGGCACAGAATTTAGGGTCGTTGCCAATTAAGCCCATTTCTGACTTGATGATCAACTGATTGCTAAATGCCATGTGGTTTTGTGTGACAATGTTGTTAGTTATTGTTCTGGTTATGAAAACGGGTGAGGCCAACAAGGTTTTTAAGTTTTTTTTGTCAAATGAAGCATGATTCAAGGTTAATTTCAAGTTAATTTATGTCAAAATGTATAAAAATGCAGGTCCACATTGACTTAATGTGTTCGTTAAATATGGTTAAAAACGTATTGATAAATAAGTATTGAGACATACCCAAGAAATGACAGCAAACAAACAAGTCAAATATGAACATTTCTGGGGCTCCTCTTCTCATTTAAGTTTCTTTCAGTACTTTAAAATGGCAGTGATGAGCAGTGACAACATGATAGTGTGCTTAAAGGTACAATATGAAATTTCTGCCGCCAGGGGTCTCTCAATGAAAACAATAAGAAAAATCGGAGTTTGATTACGTTGTGAAGTAGCGTGAGATTATGGGAGTTGTTGTCTTCACCTGTATGTTTGCTCTTTCACAGGGATACCTTAGGCGACAGAATGCACAGCAAACAGCAACAAATAATGGTGCTCCATCAAACAATAGTTAGTCGAGTAGTAGTAGAGCAATACAAACAATATTACAATACAGTAGCTAACCATAGCTACTTCATCTAGTCCCCCTCCTCACTCTCTGACGTATCATCCGGTGCTCCCCGTGTTGCCCTGGAACTTATAGCAAGTAGAGGGGGTAAAGGGGATATGACGCCACTGACAGGCGACACAATGAAGCGGACCGTTACCTATATTAGAAATTATGGATTTTTCTGGGTCTGATAATTACTTGAAACATTTGGGATAATTAATTACACAAATCAACAAAATATATAACATAGATCTAGTCATTTTTAGAAATTTAAATGCAGAAAAGTTACTTATGTACTTTTAATGGGTCCATGAGCTAATAGGTATGTTTTTGGCTTTATTTATGTTAATTTAATCAGATTTAACCAAAAAAAATGTTCATCAAATTATTAAAATAATAGTATAATTGAATTGGTTATTTCCTTGGTGGCCCAATTAAAATTGGTATTTGTAATGTTTTATAATTAAAATGATGTATTTCTAAGTGATTACATTGCGATAAACATATTTCACAAAAACTCCATTCTTATTTCATTGCCCTGCACATTATGTCAGTTAAAGATATGAGAGCTGAACTGAACAAAAGTATAGAAAAGAGTGCGTGTGTGTGTGCCTGTCTATGTGTGTGTGTTAGGGTGACCATGCATCCCTCTTTATGTTGTACTGCACAGCATTTTTAGCCCTTGTCTGTTGCTTTGAATGCCTGGGTTCCCTTGAGGCCAAACAGGGAGCCTAATACTCGACAGCCTGCGCAGCATACGCAGCCCTGCCAAAAAGTGAGCGAGATCACCACTTTGTTGATTTTTTCTTTAATGACAGCATCCCTCACCCACTGAAATTCATTAACGAGCAGCTCCTTGGTGACAAAATATTCAGACTCTCCTTCACAGAGCTGACCGAGTAGTTCCGACACTTGGAGGAGGAGACCGGAGGCTGCCAAGCAGGCGACCGCAATGATGGCGTCCCAGACGACAGACCATCACCGAATGGCCCCCACTCGGTCTAATGCACTTGTTATGAATCAACTTCAATTTTAATAAACAAAAATACATCTCCATCCAGTGCAGGTATACGAGAGTGCGGTATTTCCAAGGGTCCCAGACAGCGGCCCAGGTTGGCCACTGTCTTGGAAAAGGATGAAACTGGAAACCCCCTAGTCAGCTATATTTAAGTCATCAGGTGTCTCCACGGCAGTCGCTGATTCTGTGGAGCAGTATATTGCATGCCTCACCACCAAAAAAGTGCTGTGATATTGGCACAGACAACGTGATAAGTGGAGGCACTAGGACCACTTCTTCATGTTTGGCTGCCCCGCTTACCAAAACAGGGCTTCCAACTCATGTCACATCGGAGGCCCTTCACCGGCGGTTCTATGTGGATTCCCGTGGGAAGGGTTCCCAGCGCTGAGACCCAGCAAGTGAAATCTCAGCTGATAGCTATGCCCCCCACTCTCACGCCTGAGCAAAATGAGAACCGTGTGGTGAAATATCAACGCTTCTCATCTACATATCATCTACATCCGCAGTCACCGGGTGAGCTCCCTCCATTTCGAACAAAGCCCCTCTTGGGCAAGACAGGCACACTTTCTGCAGCGGTGAGGTCAGAGGGAGCCTACCAACAGTTTATGGGGAATGTCCCCCGCTTGGAGGCGTCCTCCCTCTCTCTATATTACCACTATGGCCATGCAGAACACTGAGATGGGGTTACGGCTGCAGTTTGCGCTGAAAATATTGTTCTATCTAGACAATATTGATACTGACGATACTGTCTCACTCCCCAGAGTTAGCGAGAGCACACACCAAGTACCTGGTGACACATCTCTCCCACTTGGATTTCGCCATCAACTGGGAGATGAGCAGCCTTTTTCCCAGAAAATGGATATATTACCTGTGTTATTATCTAGACTCACTAGCCATGAAAGCCACACTGACAGCACCTCGTCAGAACGCTATCATAGCGGCAGCAGAACACTGTCGCCCTTTATGGGTAGTGACGGCAGTGACCATTATACGTCTGTTATGACTGATATCACAACACACACAGTAGTGTCGCTGGGTCTGCTTCACATGCGCTCCATCCAGATAAGTGGGGGCTGTGTGTTCTCTCCTTAATTAATCAAAAAGTGGATGCTGCACGTCACAAAACACGACAATCCAAGGCTCGATTGGTGGCAACCTGAACACATAAATATGTTGGAACTAACCACAGTCCTTCATAGTTCACTTCATTTTTAAGGAACTGTGACATTCTAGTCAGGATAGACAACACAAAAAGCAATTCAAAGATAAAAAGTTGAATTCTCAAAGCACCCACAAACGGTGAAATGCACTCCAAACTGCACTGCACTGCCATGCAGTTCCATGCAGTGCTATTTGCGTGTATTTATTCATTTATTTTACCTGTGCTGTCAGCATGTTTGGCATACTGTACAACACAGAGTATTTGTATGCCGTTGCATCTAGCACAGAGTTAGACTGCAAGTGGAGTTCAAGATCCCAACCTGTGATGACACTCTTTATTCATTCTTTAATCATCAAGAACTGCCTGCAATAACTCCTGTGGACAACATGTGGGATGATAAGAGCACAGCTTTTTTGTTACACAAAACCACCACCAATCCCACTCTTTGGGGAACAATCTTACCATGTTTTGGTAAAGGTTGTGGTTAATTATTAACCCCCACATAACAAGAAACTGACTACATGTTATGCTAAACCGCCAATACAAACTGATTACATGTTATACTAAACTGCCAATATTCAAGGTACATAGATAAGGGAGTCATAAAATATAAGTAAAAGAAACATAGCAAAAAACATGCCTGGGCAAAACACCAGTAGGAAAAGGAAACATGCCAAAATATGGTGAAATATGACACAAGTATTCCAGAACTGTGAAAAAAACTCCCTTTCCAGGAACTGGAGAAAAAACCCAGAGAAACAAGACAGTGATTAGATTCTTGGGACATACCCCATAAGACTGTGATTGGTTCCTTGGGACACACCCCCAAAGGGAAAAATTCCATAGTAACAAGACTGCCATTGGTTCCTTGGGACATGACCCCAAGACTATTATTGGTTCCCTGCATGGAAAAGGAGCAGGACATGTACTAGGAGGAGGGAAAATCTTTGTATATAAGGGGGTCCAAAAGTACAGTTCTTAAGTCAGGCCAGGACTCGTCCCAATTAGTTCTGGTGTATGAGGTCAGAATTATATCGTAGTGCCTCCAAGCAACGGAAAAGGCCCCACAGCCACCCCTTAGTCCCGCAGCCGTACAGACACTCCACGACCTCAGGAAAGCCACAAGCATGATGCCCTGCAGCCACAGAAGACCCCCAGCCCCCAAAGAAGCTGGGAGCCTGCAGAGCAACACCCACGCACAGCCCTGAGTAGTATAAACCAGTCCTTGAGAGCATGAGAAGACCCTGCATCCCTGAAGTGCAGACATGCAACCCTGCCCCACAAGACGCTCCCGCAGGCGCAGAACCCGGCCCACAGGCGCCAGGAACAGACTTAAGGCCGGGAGCCAGGTCCCACACCATCAGTCCATCACCCCACCAGAAACTTATTTTTAATTAGGTATTATGTATACATTCGGCACACAATTGGCCCCTCCCTATGCAAATGAGCCTTGTTATAAAAGATTCAACTAAATTCTCAGAGTTTTCTGGGAAAGAATTGAGTTTTTAAATTTTTCACAAAGAAGAATATGACATGAAACGACCATGGTTGAGGGTAATGTCTACCTGTAATTGTATTACTTTTGTCTTTGAGTAATGAGTTACATTGCATAACACTTGCATACAACATTTAAAATGTATACCTAACAATAAAACTTGTTAGGTAACAATAACATAACTCTCAACGTCTGAACAAAATGCATGCTGAGAAACAGGAAGGTACAATGTTAATTGTGTGGCAATTATGTGACAATGCATCTCAGGCGATGATCTAATGAGTAGTGTAACAAATTACTTTCTACAGGGAGTAAATAAGTAAAGTAAAGCATTACTTTTTTTTAAAGTAAAAAGTAATGTAATGCATAATTTTTTTTGAGTTACAACCCCCAACACTGGAAACGACACAGAGTGTGAGGCTCACAAGAGAAATGTGCATAGAGATGTTATGAGCTAAGGGGCAGAACATAAATGTTTATTTTTTATTAAATTAGATAGACATTGTATCAATTTATTTTAGGCTGATTTACTAAAACTAAGAGTGAAGGACAAAGTTGAAGCCCAGAGACTAATGTCCAAGAAGATGCAAGAATCATGACCATAAATATAGCAAATAAAAGAAGAAACTGAAAGCGAGAAACTAGCAGCAAGTGGGAAAATAGAGCGTAGGTGGTGACAGAGGCTTTTCTTCTGCATGGAATGGCTAATGAGGGGCCCACAGAGCCTCACGTTAGTACAGCACGGAGGTAATGAACAGTGGCAGCCTGGCACACTGGCGCACCCATGAGCTTTATTATTCACACGCATACATCAGAATACTGGCAGAGAAATTATGCAAATGATGGGGGGGGGGAGTCAGACAAAGAGAAGAGTGAGAATTAAAGAAAGTAAAGGGAAGGAAGGAAAAGTAGGGGCTCCAAAAGCATTGTGTTTTAATGATGGAAAAGGGTGGTGGTGACAGACAAGTAGAGCAATTTTGAGATTTTTTTTTAATATTGTACTAAAAGGGTAATTTCTGTTTGTGCAGAGGGTACTGTTCTGCTTATATTATCTGTAGAATATCCGAGAGCTACCATAGCCTTGAGTGTTGCAAATGTGCCTTTTTCCTTATTTAGGTGCCCTTTTGCTATAATTGTTGTACTGGTGGAGCTTGAAACAATAATAAATAATAAAGAGCCACAAAAACAACAACAACAGTCAGACGCAAGACAAAAATATAACAGAGATTTAAAAAAAAAAGTGTTAATCAAATGACTGAATAAGGCTATTGGTCCAGATTTTATTAGCAAAATTTTCTATGATCCGATTAATGGCTCACTCCAGGAACCTTTGGTGCCAGCCGCTTATGAAGTTATCTCTGATATGCCCCCTGTTTTCTGCATTGACCGAAACTATACCCCTGGAGTTGTTATGCCGTCTATAGAACCAAGTCCAAAAATGTCTTTGTCTCTGAGATCAGGGCTCGAGGCTATTCCAGATGCAGGGCTGATGCTGGGTGATGCACTCTCTGGCGACGCCCCAGAGAGAGAGTCATTGCGATAAATGGAGAATCTTAAAATCTTCAAAATTGAAGATGACAAGACCTCTGAAGTCCTGTGGTACCTAGCACCAAGACATTAGCAGCAGATCCTTTAAGTCCTGTACAGTACGTTGCGAGGTGGAGCCCCAATGGATCGGGATTGTTGTTCCAGCACGTCCCACAGATGTTCGATCCGATTGAGATCTTGGGAATTAAGAGGCCAAGTCATCACCATTAGCTCTTTGTCATGTTCCTCAAACCATTCCTGAACAATTTTTGGAGTGTGGCAGGACGCATAAACCCTGCTTAAAGAGGCCACTACCATCAGGGATTGAAGAATGAATTAATGTACTTGGTCTGCAACAATGTTGAGGAAGATGGTACGTGTCAAAGTAACATCCACATGAATGCCAGGACCCAAGGTTTCCCAGCAGAACATTGCCAAGAGCATTACAATACCTCCTCTGGCTCGCCTGCTTCCTATAGTGCATCCTGATGCCATCTCTTCCCCAGGTAAACGACACACATGCACATGGTGTAACATGATGTAAATTAAATGTGATTAATCAGACCAGGCCACCTTCTTCCGTGGCTCCAGGGTCAGGTTCTGACGGTTACGTGCCCTTTGTAGGCGCTTTCGGAACTCTAACTGGTCTGCGGCTACAAAACCCCGATTGGCACCAAGCTACGATGCACTGTGTGTTCTGACACCTTTCTGTCATAGCCAGCATTAACAATTTCAGCAATTTGTGCTACCGTAGCTCTTCTGTGGGATCGGACCAGACTTTGCTCCCAACGTGCATCAATGCGCCCATGGGCGCCCATGACCCTGTCGCTGGTTCACCGATTGCTGTTCCTTGGACCACTTTTGGTAGGTACCGTTATCCGGTAGTCACTGGTTTTTGACCGGGAAAATCTGTTGAAGTCCGACATATTTAAATCTCTCCAGTCATAATGTCCAGTGAAATTAATTCCCTCTCAGCACAATTTGAATTCGTGCTGGCTGGATCATTTTGATAAAATACTCTGTAGATCTGTTCATTTCCCCGCTCGACAAGTTGCTAAGGGTAGCCAATCGGTTTGGATGATCTCAAGCTGATATGAAAGCTTCACCTCTGACCAATCATGTTTTTCAATATAGAACTAAGCCCCGCCCCCTCCCTCGTGGACAGGTTGCACACACACGGAGCAAGGACAGAGCCACAGCGTATAGAACTCTGAGGGGAAACATAAAGATGATGTATCGTTGGGATACATACAGCCATAGTTGTTTTTTTGGGGGGGATATTTAAGTTCGGACCCAAAGCATACGGTAATTATTCATTGTGAAAATATGTCGACGGGACCTCCTGACGAAGAACACCAACACCACAAACATTATTATTTATTTATACCTACTTGCCATATTTATTTTGTTTTTGATTTGATCAAAATTTTATTTTTGTGAAATGTTAATTAAAGAAGCTGCACTTGTTATTTATTGTTCACGGATGGAAATTATTTGATTTCAAGTATAAATATTCTTAATTTTTATTTATTTATTTTTAAAATGGCGTTTACTGATAGGACCTATTTTATTTTTAGTATTCAAAAAAAATATTATACATATACATGCCTTAATGATGTTATTCTTGATATAGCCTGCTTATCAATTGTTTTTAAGCTCAATAACACAGATAATATTTGACTGGAATCTCTCCCATTTGTCCGGGAAATTGAAATCTTGCAGGACATGTTGATCGGCACCACCAGTGCACACGGGGAACACCCCACAAGGCCATTTTGGAGATGCTCTGACCCAGTCTAGCCATCACAATTTGTCTCTTGTCAAGAACAGACTGTTCACGTGCTGCTAATATATCACACCCCTTGACAGGTGCCATTGGAACCAGGTGAGCAATGTTATTCACTTCACCTGTCAGGGGCTTTAATGTTGTGGCTAATCTGTGTATCTGCCCTTATTTGGAATTCCACATAATCCCTGGCTCAATTAACTCTCTAATACTTATACTATATTATTTGTTCTTATTTGTGTGTATTATTTGTGTTTAGTATTTGTACTTTTTAAAATAAAATCCCTTTGTACAGGCCTTTGACCCTCACTGACTGACTGCTTCTTTATTGAAGTCTATCTATGTGTAACGATAACTAGCTTGCTCTCACTCAGGTTCTATGATCATAGGCAAAGCCCTCTAGTTTCACTCTTATTGGCTTACCCGGCTCTCACACGTGCCCTGCTAAAAACATTTGAATATACCCACTCAGTTTATCAGCTGGTACCTTCTGCTATATAAGTGCTGTGCGGCCACTGTTCTGCTTCCCAGCAATCTTCAGCGACCATAGGAAGACAGCAGTGCAGGAAAAGCTAGGGGGCTTCGCATATGATCATAGAACTTGAGCAAGAGCAAACTAACTATCGTTCTATTCAATATAGGCTCTACATGGTGTCATGGTAGCTCAGGCGGTAGAGCTGGTGGTGTAGTGATCTAAAGGTTGCTGGTTTGATCCCAGGCTCCTCCTGCTAGCATGCTGTAGTGTCCTTGAGCAAGACACTTAACCCCTAATTGCTGCTGATGGCTGCGTCCGTCGGTGTTTGAATAATTGTAAGTCGCTTTGGATAAAAGCGTCTGCTAAATTACTAAATGTAGAGAGTCCAGATGAATGCCCAAGTTATCCACCCACTGTCTAGGAAGAGTTGTGTTCTTCTCCCTATTGATGTCCAAACCCAGGTGAGAGCGATGCGTTACCAGGGACTTGGTGTGTTCTCTTGCTAACTCTGAGGAATGAGACAGCACAAGAATATTGTCTAGATAGAACAATATTCTCATATCTCTCTTTAGAAGTGGATTCAGTGCAGTGTTTTTTCGAAGTGCGCGGTGCTAGGGAATAACGAAATGGTATCTGCTGGTACTCGTAGATTATTCCCATAAAGGCAAAGCAGAGAAACCTTCTGTGTGCTGGTAGGATAGTGTGGCAGTTTCGCTTACCAAATTCCGCCCAAGTGGCGTTTTCCGGGCCCTTCGCTACAGAGACACAGACGATGGGGTTGCAGACACACAAGTTTATTGTAGAGAGGGGGCTAGTTGGAATAAGCCCAGGAGCAGATGGACACGTGTCATGAAGAGGGCTCCTCTACTGAGTGTGTATCGGTATGGGGGTTTTACCTGTTGCCCGTTAGACCAACCAACGAGCAACAGGTATGCAGCCACCTGATCCTGGGCCCCAATAACCTAGACCCAGGACAGG
Organism: Zeus faber; assembly: GCF_960531495.2. Classification (NCBI taxonomy): domain Eukaryota; kingdom Metazoa; phylum Chordata; class Actinopteri; order Zeiformes; family Zeidae; genus Zeus; species Zeus faber. The sequence goes on from NC_137204.1 coordinate 12,815,217, forward strand.
TGTGGCTGCTCAAACCACCACACCACAGATGGGTATATTAAAATAGACGTCCTTGAGATCAATTGAGGTGAACCAGTCTCCCGGCCTGATGCAAAATATGCTGCAGACGCTGTGTAATCAGCATGCGGAACAGTCTCTACAATTTACAAGGTAAGAGCTCATAAATCCAGAACTGTTCTCATTCCCCGTCTTATTGGGAACCAAGAAGTAATGGGAATAGATGCCGGTCTGACTGTTCATTGGCTCACAGAACCAAGAACTTGTGCTCAAACCCCATTGACTTACAGAACTCAGGGCCTTGGGAGGGTGTCTCCTCCAACAAAAAACAGCCTATTTTGGTATAGGTTTATAGAGGCATGTTATAATGACTAGAGTGCCTAATCTGAGTTGTATTAGACATGTTTTGGGGCCCTCAGAAACCTATTTTAACTTGGATAAAAAGGAGCATGATAGGTCCTCTTTAATACCTCTTTTCCACTGCACGAAAAACCTGCTAATATCTGGCTTTCTCTTTTTTGGGAAAGATTACACATGGCATTCAGACCCGGGACAAATTAACCTACAATAGTCACAGGATTTTATCAGCTCCAGCTCCGATTGGCAGAGATGGAAACATGGCACTGGGGTAGACACGCAAATTTTTGCCCCTTTTCTGGCGCGATGCAACGCACGTTGAAGTTCTAGATGTTGCCGTGTAAATAGACAGGAATATCTATCATTTGATCATTTACCTAACTGACCTAGAATCCAAAATCGAAATGTTAGTTATTGACTTTTTTCCCACATGAGGGACCATGAAATGTTTTGAGTGTGAGGACCGGTCCATGGGGACCACTCCGACCACACTATACGCAGGGAGGGAACCCCCACGCTCTCTGCCGGGCTATGATCCACTCCAGCACGTCCCCAAGCCGGTCTCTGAACCGAAGGGGTGTCTGCTCCCTGCCGCCAAAGGATCGGGCCCGATGCACGCATTGGGTGCTGCCAGTGCACGGATGTGGGCATGGTTATGCTGCTTCTACTGTGTTTTCCCCCAATCACACTGGAACCATGACAAGTCCCTTTTCTGGCATGTTCGTGATGTTGAATGTGACACACAATCTGAAGAGCTGAGGGCAAGAAGGAGTCTAACCTGGGCCATCGTCTAAGCCCATAGAAACCCTGCGTTATCGTATACCTGAAAAGTCAAGAGAGGCAGGGTGGATAGAGGAGGGTTATCATAGAGTTGGTCTTCGTCGAAAATGTATTGTTTATTAAGATAAACATTTTTTAGATTTTTATTTTTATTATTCACATTAGGTACAGACATGTTGGACGAAGTGGGAGCCAAGCAGGCTCTCCCAACACCAGCTTGTTTGAAGCGAGGTGGGGAGCTTGCAGGGGGGCTTTTGGAGACGTACATGCCCTCCTGGCTTGGTGGCTGGTCTAGTCCCCCTGGCGACAATACTGTTCCGCCAGGGGGACATGGCAACCCAGTTAAGGCCTTTCCTCCTTCAACTCAGTGAAGACAGGTCTATCAGCCCGTCGCTGTCGCCGGCAAGCCTCCCTCCACATTTAAAGCTCCTCTCCGCAAAACCAGAGAGGAGCTGGACTTCCTAACCGGCACAGAGCGAATGAGCCCTGGGAAGTTGCTGTGGACGCCAGGGAGATTACCGAAACTTTGGGTAAACCCCCCTTCTCGTACTAACCCATGTGGGTTACGATGGATGAGTCAATGGGGGTTTCACTTGGTGGAGGAAGAACAGAAGGAGGGGGCAGATCCTGCTACGGCTCCTCATCCCCTGCTCCACACAAAATGAGAGCCTCTTCCAGCGGAACACTCTTGTTGAAGTAGAAGCCCCTGCGACAGGGCTGCTCATGCTGCGCAGACCACCGGATCTTTGGTTCCCTGTTCAGCGTAGATGGAGCCCAGGCACTCAAAGCAGCAGACATCCTGGTCCACTGGCGACAACGAGGCTGTGCATCCCTCACAACGCCGCCCAAGGGAGCCTGGCCCTGAAAAGGGCCATTGTTGTGGGACACTACAGTTGCTCATGGTTTTCGGGGATTTCTTGTCTCTGATCTGTAGCAAATGGTCTCTAAAGTTGATAGCTGGCTGATAGGTACATTCAACAATTTTTCAGCACTACACGTGTGCCGGGGAAGCCAATAAGGGCGAAGCTAGAAGGCAGAGCTGATGTGAAATAGAATTGTTTTGTGATTAGGGGTTTCCACTTTCCCCAGCCAATTAGGGGTGGCGAAGTAGTCAACCAGCTAGTGATCTACTCCCCTATAGGTCACACTTGAATTGATTGTCATGGGGAATGTGAGATCACTGGCCAACAAGACGGAAAAACTCACAACATTTGTGAACGGCTGACACGAGGATCAGCAGAGCAGCTTAGTTTTGCTTTATGGAAACATATGGCTGAATTGGAGCAAGCTGGCCAGTGTGCTCGCACTCGCCGACTTCTGCAGATGATGGTGCGGGCGGCCAAGGGGAAACAGAAGGAAGGAAGAGGTATTGCCTTATTTGTAAACTCCAAATATGTAACCCCAGACATATTACCTTGAAGTGGAACATTTGCACTGGGGACATTGAGCTACAGGAGTTTTCAGATGCCATTGTTGTGATGTGTTTACATTGAGTATTAAGAAATAACAGACACTATAAAATCCCTGCGTCTTCATGACAATCACCAGTGGTTTCAGACTCCAGACTACCGACTAAAATCTGTTCCTGGAGGACGACGGCGAAGACAACAAGAGTCTCTCCCATGGCATTATGGATAACATCTTCTACAAACAGTTTGTACCCACCAAGAAGGTCCGCTGTTTTCCAAAACAACAAACCCTGGATGACTGAGGACATTAAAGCTCTCCTCAACAGCGAGAAGGTGGCCTTCATAGAAGGAGACAGGGGAGGCGTTCAGAGGGGGTTGATGAGGTAACTCTGTGTAGACAAGAACGGCTACAGGGATGGGATAGAGGACAGGATGCAAGGTGGGGCAAGCAAGGATTACTCGTCACAAGTTGTGCTTTTCCATCACCTCTGTAAACTTGATTTGTAAGCCATGGCAACACACTCATGCTCAATCATACCACTCTTTACTCTATACTGAGTGACCCATGACCCATCAATTGCCAAATCTCAAAAAGATGTTTGCGATATCAAATATTTGTATATGACTAGTATCTATTCCCATTATTACTAGCATCTATTTTATTCTTACTAGTCACTATTTCTTACTTACTTATTCATGAGGGACTAGTGTATTTTCTATCTGTTACTAGAAACATTTTTTGCTAACATAACTGCTGAAATAGCAACGAGTAACTCAGATATATATTAACTTTTAAATAGTGATTAGTTTGTCCTATGGATTAAATGTTAAAATGGCTTGCCATATGAATGTGTTTCTCCCTGTCTGTGCGTCTGTATCACTTTCTTCGTTATCTCTCTAAAGAGTCTTGCTCCATCTTGTGACTTGTTCCATCACTATCGCCCCCTGATGACCATCTTTAGAAACAGCCATTTCTTTGTTTTTGGGTAGCCTTGGGTATTTACATTATGTCAATAGATATAACAACTCACAGTATATTATCTTCATTAAGAGACATTGCCTCTTCCACCTTTCTGGAATGAGCTATGAGTATGTGAACATGGAATGAGCTATGTTCACCACCTCCTCACCATCTCACTCCGCTGTTCACCACTTCCACTCTCGAGCCTCCATCCTTTGCTTTTTGTCATGATCTCCGCTTTCATCTACACCCCCCCTCCTTACCTGTCTCATTAGCCCAACTCCATTCACCTGCGCACACGGCTGTTCCCGATCAGCAATCAAGTCACTATATATAGCCTCTCTCACCAGTCACCCATTGCCGGATTGTTTTCGATGCTTGCACCAGACTCTCCAGCGTTCTCCGGATTGATTCCCCGCTACCGACTCTGCCTCGCTCGGACCACGTATCCTGCCTGCCCCCCGCCTGTTTTCTGTCTCCGCTCCCCGTTGTCGAACCTGCCTGTCCCCGACAAAGTATCCTGCCTGCCTCCTGCCTGTCTTCCGTCCGCTCTACAAATAAAAGACATTACCAAATATCCCTGTCTGTCTTTGTGCTGCATTTGGGTCTTAACCACACCCGTTACACTTTTGCCTGCTACGCTTTTATTCCAGCATCCCTCTCAAGCCCCACCACCTCCTCCTCCTCCTCCTCCTCCCCCTCCCTCCCTCCTCATCCTCTGGGGAATAAAGGTCATTGCACAAATGATTACTCAGACACCAGTCACCATGGCAACACTGCCACGTGACGGCGACCGGCAGGCATGGTGCGCAACAAAGACGCATATGAGTAAACTAGTGATGGAGAGAGAAAGCACTGCCTTTGTTTGGCCCATAGTTTCTCTACCTCACAGTCAGACTGGAGTGGGTGGGAATGAGCGAGTGAGAAAAATAGGTGGGGAGAGACGACTGTGGAAGAGATGTGTGACTCGTGTTCTTCTCGCCATGTTCTAAGCTTCCTCTGTCTCCTTGCTGCCTATAAGCCTGACTAACTTAAGCTATTATAACTACATCTTTAATAAAGTTAAAATATATATATATAATTTTGGGGGGGAAAACAATCACGTTTCGGTCATATGCCTGTTTGAATGATTTTGATTTCTATTGACCTTGAGGTAAATAGTTAAAATGTTTTTGGTTTCAAGCCTGAAAGGTTGTTTAAAAAAAAAAAAACCTGTGCAATTTATAGCAGTGAATAGTTGAGACTCTGTGCACAAAAACTCCTCAAAGTAAATAAATAAATGAGGAAAACGTTGAATCAGAAGGTGAAATTGAACAGTAAAACAATAAATAAATAAACGTAAGTATCTCACAATTAGAAAAAACAGTAGTCTGATGGGAACATTGGATAATGGACAGCAAACTTACAATTCAAACAAACACACCATGATATGTTCCCATGCAGAACCATCCATAAAACCGAATTAAGTCAACGTAAAAAGAAAATTCTCACTAGAAATACAGAGACAAGACCTTAAAGACTAAATAGCTACGATTGCATGAATGTGATTTTGGAAATGATGGAAATGTCTCAATAAGAACTGCGGTCAAGCCAGCCTCCACTTCGAAAAACATGGTCAAACTAGCACCCACGTTGTTTAGCCGTACGTGTATATACTATAAATTACAGTGAGAGCGTGAAAGAACTGATTTCAAAAGAAAAGCGACGTTGCGGTAAACAAGATTTGGACGCACGCGCACGTGCCCTTGGTGATTAATGCGACTTCTGTCGACAGGGTGAGCAGCTTCAAGTACCTGGGAGTCCACATCACAGAGGATTTAACATGGACTTTACAAACAGACACTCTGGTGAGAAAGGCGAGGCAGCGTCTTTACCACCTCAGGCAGCTGAGGAAATTCTGGGTCTCGGTGAGGATCCTCAAGTCCTTCTACTGTGGAGCAGTGGAGAGCATCCTGACAGGCAACATCACTGCCTGGTTTGGGAACTGTACTGCTCAGGACAGGCGGGCCCTGTAGAGGGTGGTGCGTTCAGCTGAACATACCACTGGAACTACCCTCCCCTCCCTGCAGGACTTATACACCAGGAGGTGTAGTAGCAGAGCCCACGAGATCATGAAGGACCCTCATCACCCCAACAACGGACTGTTCCAGCTGCTGCGGTCGGGCAAGTCACCACAGTCACAGTCACACAGCGAGAACAGAGAGACTGAGACAGAGTTTCTTCCCACAAGCCATAAGAACTGTCAATGCTGACCTCACCAGGGGTCCTCACTGAGCCACACACATAGGCCCCACTGCCTTGCTGTACTATATGTAGCATACTGTACCACATACTGTATCACTGTCCTGGGTTGTTCGGTGTTGCCGTATTGCTGCGTACTGTTGTATACTGTGCTGTATATCTCACAAACACTACCTCAGTTTATTTACATGCCACTTTAATACACATATCTGTATTTACATAAATAGCCTATCCCATATACATTACTCTATCCCATATACATAAGCCTATTCCCTTTATTCTATTTTGTACACCCACCCTGCATTACCTTTGAGTTCTTATTTTATTTTATTCTATATATTTTATTTTATTCTATAGTATTCGACTTACTGCATTACGTTTTAGGAATCAGTTAGTTAGTCAAGTAGGTAGGTAGCTATTGTGTTCAGTCTAGAACATATTGTGTGTAATCACCGGGTGCGTTGCATTGACATTTCACTGCATATATGTATGAAAGTATGTATATGTATGTGACGAATAAACCTCTTGAAACTTGAATCTTGAATCTTTCACATTCATTCAATAATTCAGTCAATAATGAATGAATGAACAAATAAATAAATGAAATACATATATAGCTAAATAAATAAAATTAACAATAGCAGAAAAATATTAACCACCGCCTGCAAATTGTATCGCTGAATTCACATTAGAATAAAAAGTAAACTTTCTGTTTCCACAGACCAATTCCACATCAGAATGATTGTAGAGCACCTCACAGTCACTCAGACAATATCAGCAAATTGTGATATTGATTTTGAAATGAATGCCCTCTAAAATAGAAAATATGACTGCTGTTCCCTCTGAATTCAGATTATGATGATAATCATCCAATTTTGAAATCATAGTCTATATAATGTCATGACTGTAGTTATTATTAGTTCTTATTTAACAATGACTCATTTTGCGTTATTTTGTGATTTGTGTACTATCATTTATTCATAAGTTTATTCATTCATTCATCATCGACTGAATGAATGTGAAATTGTCGCTCGCTATTGATTTTAAATCAGCTCTTACACGCTCTTACCTCAATGCCTGGTATTTGCACGTACCGCGAAACAACGTGGGGGGCTGGTGTGACCGTGTTTTTCGAGGTGGAGGCTGGATCTCGGTCGCGGTCAGTCGCAGGACATTGGCGCCTGAGGAGACGTTTCTTCGTGGGCGTGTGGCACGTTTCACCCACACGGAAATGGAACAATTCCAAAAAAAAAAAAAAGGACTTGTTCCCTGACCGGGAATCGAACCCGGGCCGCGGCGGTGAGAGCGCCGAATCCTAACCACTAGACCACCAGGGAAGTTATAAAACACGAGAAACAAAGTGAATAAAGCGGAACTCACGTGTGTACCCATGGAAATCACACGTGTGGCATCTAGTGGCTGAATATGGCTTTACTATTTACACACTAGTATGCGGTTGTTGCATAAAATGCCAATTATGTATCAGATACTATAGAATAGACAGACACCATTCCATTCTAAACACGCTCTTCTCCTTATTATATCAAGAGTGATGAAAAATTGATTGATTGATTGATTGATTGAAAATGCTCGAGGACCAAGATAACCATGAAAAGAAGAGGTTCTAAACAACATGGTTTTGGAATAAAATACTACACTTTTTTTCTATATCAAGCCCATTTCAGACAGACCGTTAAAAGAAACAAAATATTATAATATATATATAGAGAATATTATAATGTAATCATTTAATTATATTATTTAAAATTATACAATTGAATATTAGAATCCATTTTTTGGTATGTGCTGCTATGAAGCCATGCTGGGTCCCACTGATCCAACTTTTATGATCATTTTACGAAAAAATTATGATTGAGGTACTTTCTACGTTCTTCTTTTTTTCACCTGCTGTAACTAAAATTCCGAACACAGCTGTATTTTAATGAACGGAACCATGATTTGAGTGAAATGTTACCGGCAGCAGTCAAACTCCATGGTTAAATGTTTTGGCAGAGTTGGGAGAAAGAAAATATTTTCATGAAAACCTAAAAGTTTAATTGTTTCATTTGAAATGTTTTATTTTGTTATGTAAAGTTCATAGCTCTCTTTAGGTGGTGTCGTTGGTCAACAATATTGCTAATGTAAACTGTCCCGAGTTATACCATAGACTGTGGGTGATTCCTGTAAAGGTTTGCCGGGAAAACAACAGTTTTGCCTGCATTCAAATCTAGTTTCAGTCTACCTAAGCTCAGATCCAGCCCTCGGCAAGATTTAGATGGCGTCCCCATACGACCAAAAGTAGCTGCTTTCAGTGCACCACGAGTAATTTCCTTGGCTATTAAGTCAGGGACCAAACTTTAGGCCTATCTCACGACGCATAATTATAGATAATGCCATCTGCCATTATTTATGCAGACAGGTCAATAATATGAAAAATTGTATCGACGATAAAAAAGCTATTTAAAAAAGTTAATTAAAACAGAAATCTGAAAAAAAAAAACCTTACAAGCCCCACATGTAACCAAAGTTAAAATGATCAAGAAAACAGGGTGGAAAAAAAGCCTGCCTTTTGAGTACAATCTGGTATATGTGCCAATAAATGCTTATTGTGGCACAGTATTTGTATAATATATGTAATTAATCCCACAATGCATATCATCATTCATATTTATCATTCACAAAAACTTTCCAATGCACTTTATTTTGCAAATAGATATTATTAATTATCATTATTATACTGAAATACCATGCTGACTGCACTAGAAAAGAACCCTGGGGCACTCCTGTACATAATGACACCAAAACAGAGGTGATACTACCAAACTGTAAGCACTGGGTTATCCTGACAGGTAGTTCTCAATTCAATGCCACGGCCTGGTCTGAAGGTCCAATAGTAAAATGTATCAAATGCTTTGGATAGAACTATGAAAAGTGCAACACAGTATAGTTTTTTTTTTTAATCTAGGGCCTCAGTAATTTATTGATTACATTCATGGCAAGTGGTATTATGTTTCTTCCTGAAGCCTGAGTGGACAGAAAAAAAGGTCGCATGGAAAAGGGGATAAGAGCCAGCTGCCAGGCTCCATGGGCACATACTACAAAAATATATATTTGTGGCCAGCTTTTCTTCACTCTAGTGAGCCAACTATTGCCATGGCAATGCAAGAGATTGTCAGTTATGGGCATGATGATAGGGGGCGTCCCTTTTTCCCTTCCTGCTTGGTGATGTTAACTGGCATTGAGGACGGCTGTGGCCGGTAAACAAGTGGGAGTAGTCCCCCTTACACTTTGCCTTGCCTTCGCTGTCTTCTGCTTTTGGCAACTTTTGACCTCTCCGGCTGCTTCAACACTGGGCCCCTCGTTATCTACGAAGGGAAGTTCATCCCACCCCAAATGTGGCTCTGTGAGTACATCCCTGCGCTTTGACCTGGTTACTGTGACCATACCCTCACTGACACTGGCGGCCATGAGGTCCTGACGGGCTGCAAGGTCTCTGCCTAAGACAACCTGGGACCACCTGGGAAGAGGTACTGTTGGACTTCAACTTGGATGGTCACACGTGCCATAGGGTATTTATCCTTGTCTCCATGAATGCACCACAGTATTACTTTACCACCATTAAAAATGACATCCTTGGGAAGACAATCCAATCCAACCATGGTGTGGCTACTGCTGTTGTCTAATAATGTCTTATTGTAAATGAGCAATGGACCCCAATAGTGTGTGCTTCCTCAGAGCAATTATAAGGTCAGGGTCTCCAGTGTATATATTTATAAATATCAAACTAGTTAGTTACTAAAAATGGAAATACTTGGAGAACACTTGCCTGTAGGGTCTTTCTAGTGATTTCTAGAGGTCTGTTTGCTCCAGCAGAGCAATCCGTTTAGACTCTTAGGTTATGCATTCAGGGTAAGGGAGCTGGTCATGTAAGGTAATGCTGAAATGACCATTAAAAGCTATTTGCCAGTTATTTTTTCATTTTTTGTCTATCTTGTCCTGAAAGCTCCCCCCACCCTTAATGCAAGGCTGCAGTGGGAAACACAACCAGCCAAGTTTTATTTTTAGTTGCTCATTACTTTTATGTAGACATACATGTCTACATAAAAGTAAAAAGTGTGTGGTTTATAATTCATATTCTTTAGCCCCATCCTATTATGTTATTTGTGTTCTTTGTTGTTCTACATATTCTGTAGCGTGTGAATAAAGAGCATTGCTTACCATGTGATTATTACCTAGTTAAAAAGACCCTATGCATTCTATCGAGTTCAATTCCTGTGGGGTAAAGGGACATGTAAAACAAAGAGAATGGAGCAGAGGGAGAATGTGAAAGAGAGATGACAACAAACCATCGTCAAAATGTTCCGGCCCTGCAAAAATCGTGACGTGCAGCTCTCGAAGCGTTTTAAAGTTCTTTGTCCTGCTCAGTGAAACTTTGCATGTATGTGTGTGTGTTTGTGTGTGTGTGTGTGTGTGTGTGTGTGTGTGTGTGTGTGTGTGTGTGTGTGTGTGTGTGTGTGTGTGTGTGTGTGTGTGTGTGTGTGTGTGTGTGTGTGTGTGTGCACGTCCTTGCGGGCACTTATTTGTGTGATTGTGTCTGTATATGTCTTTGGCAGCTCAGCTTGTCCCTCAAAGAGTTTGAACCCTCTATGTGTTTCTCTTCCATTCTTTTCCTGGAAAGAGAGACAGACAGTGTGTGTGTGTGTGTGTGTGTGTGTGTGTGTGTGTGTGTGTGTGTGTGTGTGTGTGTGTGTGTGTGTGTGTGTGTGTCTGTGCGTGCGTGTGTGCGTGTGTGTGTGTGTGTGTGTGTGCGGTGTGTGGGGGTGGGGGGGTGAGAGAGAGCGAGTGAGCAAGAGAAAAGACAGAGAAAGATAGAGGGGGAGAGAGAGAGAGAGAGAGAGAGAGAGGGAGAAACAGCACCACTGGCGCCAGAAGTCTGGAACAAGCCTGACATGATTTGAATTATAGAAGCAGAGCATGAGGGGGAGGTGGAGAGGGAACGGGAGGAAAGGAGGGGGTCTGGGGTTTTATGTCAGTTTGGGTGTATTTCAATGTTTGTGTGTGGCAGACTAAATTCAGCATCAAATGGTTGGTTAGTTGAAACACATTGTTTAAACCAGACAAAAGGAACAATGCTTTATAGTGGGTTGTTTTTTTCACCCTTATTTAAATTGATAACATTTGATAAATAAGCCTTGATAAATTATTTTATTTTCTGTACAATTTACATCAGTATATTGCACAACATGCTTGCTTCAACTGTGTGAAGATCATATGACTATTAATGAGTATAGTCTATGTTTTGCAATTAAACTAAAGCCAAAAGAGTAATTCGTCCACAACTCAGTAACTGCAGCCAGTCACACAGCCTAAACAGTGAACTTATACAAGAATCTTGAACAGAAAGAACCCGAGAGCCCTGAGTCCCACATTGAGAAGCTTTGTGATGTGTGTACTGTACGAGCTGTACGGCTGTGCTAAAGGTATGTCATCTGAGAGGTATTTTGTGTTTAACTATGTCTGTGTAACCAAACCAAAAAAAATCTGCATACTGGGGTAGAAGTACAGCTAGCTTAGCCTGTTCTTCTTCCGTACCGCCTATGAGTAGTTGGTCTAGTGACTACTACTGACTGAATGTCATTGTCTGATCTATGTTTTCTTCCTGGTCGGCTGAGATATGCTGGAAGTGTACCTCCGGCCAGTCATTGTCAACACACTCAATCTTGAGCTAATATGCCAAGTCTTGTCCTAGGATGTGACCATACATCCTCCTGAGAAAAATTCACCACCTGCACTGAAAACACAAGCCTAATGGCCTCAACTAAAGTATCAAGTACAACAAGACCACCTGGTAAAGGTGTCTGGCCTCCACTAACATGCAGATTCAAATGCCGATTTGATTCCCTTTACATTGACTGTGGCAACAGAACAAGCTGGTACGAAAAGCTCAACACTGCCATACGCACCACAGATTAAATACCATGTCTCAGCCTTTACTCTGTGTCAGGGTCTCTGCCAGTATCCCTAGTTCCAGCATCAGTTAATTACCATCCAGCAGATTCCTGGATCATCTCTAGCTCCCTTTGTCTGTCACTGTCACTATTCCTCCCACTGCATAGCTGACGCCCATTCTGCAATCCAGCCAGCCGTCTTCACCTTACTCACTACCTTACTTCACCTCACTCCACAGCCAGCAACAACAGCTTCTTCTCCTCACGCTCCTGTCAGCACACCCTCTTTGACATCTACTGCTTATGAGCCACACCTTCCTCCACCTTCTGAATGCTCCCGAGTTGCCTATATTACAACTGCTCTCTGTGTATGCACGGGAGTGGGCTACAGCTACATGTGACTCAGGCTCACCTATTTGCTCCGAGAGAGAGCTGTTTATGCAGGAGATGAGGGGGTATTTGACCATTCTGTAACAGAGGTGTGGCAGGTGTTCTACTTTAGATTCGCCAGTGTAGACAAATGGTTTCTGATTGAGCATGGCTGCCACATGGTCGTGGAATAGTAAAGCTCTGAGGTTTCCCTGCTCTTGAAAGGGTGAGTTGGCTTCCAGAAAGTGTCCTGCTAGCCTTGATTCTCTGATTGAATTAGCCACACATAAAGATGGCTGCCTGCGTCAGTGCTGGAGAGGGAGGGGAGTTGCCAGTGTACTTCAGAGGGCAGAATCCTCTGTTGCACCCACTGTTTTGGTCCTAGCTCCTGAACCCCCTGAGCAACTCAGGAGGATATCTTTGAACACCTGCCTATACTGTGGGAGGTCCGGTAATTATGCTGTCACCTGTCCGTTAAAAGGTCTTGCTCATCAGTCATCCAGGAGGTACTGGTGACCAGCTCCCAAATCTCCTGTCAGTCGGTCTCTGCTTCCTGTGGTGCTACAATGGGGAGATCAGCAATACTCACTCAATAGACAATCAATAGACTCTGGAGCTGAAGAGAATTTTATAGGCATCTCCTTGGTCCAGCAGCTGGGGCTATCTGTCTCTGAGCTCCAGCAACCCCGAGAAGCCAATGCTCTCAATAGCCAGACTCTGGCCCAGGACACCTGTGCCACTGTTTCTGTCAGTCTACTCGCCTCAGGGAACCACTATGAGTAGATCTCACTACATCTCCTCAACTAACCTAAGGTACCTGTTGTTTTAGGCAACACATGCCTAGTCAAGCATTATCCACAGAAGGATCAGTAAAACCATTCACCAGCAATTCTAGTGGCAATCCATGAAGAACACCCAAAGCTTTGTGGTAGCCTGAAAACCCTGTGTCCAGGGGAAGACCAATCAGATGCCTTCTGATCTGCTCAAATCCTTGCCTATTCCCCATCAGCCATGGTTACTGGACTTTTGCCATCTGACGGTAACACTCTGGTATTGAGCATAGTGGATCGGTTCTCTAAAGCAGTACACATTGTACCTTTGTCTATACTGTAAGTTACCTACAGCTAAAGAGACATCTCGGTTTATGATAAACAACATAATAAGACTTCATGGTTTACCTGTAGATGTGGTTTCTGATCCTGTTATGGTTAATTCGTAACCCCCACACAAAAAGAAACTGATAACATGTTATATTAAACCACCAATATTCAAGGTATATGTATTAAAAGAAAACCTTTTAAAATTATGCTTATAAAACCCCAAAAAACGAAGGAATAAAATAATAGAAAGAATATAAGTTTTCTTCAAAAACAGGCCTAAATAGAATACCAGCCAAATGTGACCCACCGCAGACTTAAGGGTCATTTGGTGGCTTTAAAAAAAAAAATGTTTTCGCATCATTTGAAAGTGCAGAATTAGAGCTTCCAAACAAGGTGTCAGCTGTGCAAGTCAAGCAAATATTTTTAAAGCTATGACTTGGTAACAAGGGTGTGGCAAACTGTGCTGACAATGCTGGTAGGATGATGATGTCCTGCATGTTTTTAGTGGGGGTCCTTACTGACTGGAGAACATGCAAACTCCACATGGAAAGGACCCTAATCGGGAGATAACCTACCAGAGCACAGTGCCAACAGCACCCCAGGTGGGAATTGAACCCAGGACCTTCTTGCTGTGTCATATTAATCTTTTTGATCCAAAGTTGACAATTGGTAATCAGATTTAAAAACAGAACACAAACGTCACAATGTCTCTGATTGGTGGAGCTTGCTGTTACCATGTTTACCGCACTGGCTGACGGGTACAGTGCACCAGGCACGCTAACACTGATATTTATATCCAGTTCAATTGTTATGAATGAAATTCATACTGAGGGTCCCCACCAAACTTGAATTTGAACATTGATCATCCAATAGAAAAAATTGAAACCAGTATCCTGCTTTTATTTTGTGCTATTCAGAATGGAATTTAAACCCTGTATTGTAAATTTTAATACACCCATGCCCCCCCCAAAATCTCCCCGAAGTGGCGTACTTTCGTCAGGTTAGATATTTCGTATAAGGGTTCTATCTGCCAGTATGTGAAAATATCCCCATTCATATGAATTGGTTTAAATGATGTTTTGTGTAGCACAAAAAATCTCCATATTCACAATTGGTATAAATTTTGTTCTGTATAGCACAAAAAAAGTCTGACAATCGTACTCCCAGAGATGATTCAATAGATTAATTTTCTCGACGATGAGCATGAAAAACCGTGATTGTTAGGATCTCGACTAGGAGGGACCCAAATGCACATCACGTAGACCGTAGACAGACCGGGGTAAAGGTTTATTAGGGAACACAGTCGAGACGCCAGAGGGGGTCCGGTCGGCTAGGAACGGGTCCGAGCCAGCAGGGCTAGCGGACTAGGTGGGGTAGGACAGGACTGGACAGGACTGGTGAGGACTGGGACGGAGGGATCCAGGTGGTTCCAGGTGTGGAGGCGGAGAACCAGGCTGGATGGAGCAGGACAGGAAGCCTTGAGCGAGGAGGGAAGGCAGGCAGGTTAGGACACGACGAGATACTATGAACTAGGACGGGACCAGGAGAGACATGAACACAACTAGGTTCGCTAAGGATCTGGCGATCAGTGGCTGGGGAGCCGGAGGATAAATTCTGCGGTAGATGATGAAGGTAATAGATCCCAGGTGTGTGGAATTGGCCGGAGGGAGGAGCAGCAGATGGGATAAGAGCGGCCTCTAGTGGTGCTGGGAGGCCGTGGGCTTAACAGTGATACTGGGTTGGTAGATATACAGTGGGAATGTCCATCCAAGTAGAATCAAGTCTATGTAGCCCTTAATCACAATACAGTTTCAAAGGGCTTCACAAACCCACATTTCACAGAGAAATCAACGGCATTCTCTAGTCTGAGCCCTTATCCGGCTAAAGAAAGGAGGACATTATGCCGTAGGACATTTCCTCTAATGCAGGTTCAACTTCTAGAATGGGACTTGTTTTTTACTTAGTTTTATTTATTTAATATTTTGTTACTGCTCTGTAGTCCTACACTCTACAGTGAGGTTACTTCCCATGCTCAAAAAAATCTGCTCTGGAATTAATCTGTATGGCCTCAGCATGGTCCAGCAACCAAAGGCATCTGCAGACAGCTGTTTGATCAGGATATTTGTGTAAGGCAAGCAATAAATATCATCCATTAAAAAATCTGCATTGAATCATTTAGGAACTATTTTCAAATAAAAACTTGCATGACTTTATTCATTTTTGCTAACTTCAGGTGGATGCTGCTTTTCTCGTGAAGTCACTATCACCCGTCTTCAGTGAGAATGGTACAGAGAATCCAGTCAGTCAGAGAGTCCAGTGATCAACTTTCTGCAGGGCGTTGTACAGGACATGGCAGATGAAAGTGATTCATTTGGACAAATTAATAATGTTGTCATACTAAAATAGAGAACGTTAACTTTTCTGAGGATTATGTTGCATGCCTCAGGTTGAAAAATTACAAAGTGGAATTTATTAGAAAGGATTGGCATTCTTCTGAATTAAAGCAATTAGTTGAAGGAGTTGAGATAGTTTCAAGTCCTCTACTTATCAATGCATTGGAGAGTAGGTCATTATGAATTAAAGAGTAGCAGCAGTATACACAATAGTAAAAGTACTAGTTGTAGAACTAGAAGTAGCAGCACAATTTTGACAAACAATATCAGCAATACCAACAGAAGTAATAGAAGCAGTAGTACAGTACCAACAGTAGACATAGCGGTGTTAGTAGTTCTGTTAAAACTTCTGGTAGTAGCTGCCTAATATTAGTAGTACTATAAGTTGTAGCAGTTTCAGTAGTGGTAGTAGTAGTAGTAGTTGCTGAAATATTTTGGGCAGTGTTTGATACAGTACTCAGTAGCAATTGTAGTAGGAGCTGCAATAGTAGTTGCAGTAAAAAAACAGTAGTGATAACAGTACAAGTAACAGAAATAATAGCATTACAAATTTTACTAGTTGTAGTAGCGGTTGTAATAGCTGTGGCAGACTAGTACCAGAAGGGTGAAGATGAAGACATTGACAAGGCAGAAAGACATACCAGCGACATGCATATTAATGTTGGTGAATTCTGCCAGTGGCTGACAGGACAGTCTCATATCTCACTTACTCATGCAGACGGGGAAGATTTCAGAATTGTGATGGAATCATGGAACACAATATTAAAAACAGTTTGATAATACTGTGTTCCATGATTCCACTCTCTGCCCATGGGTAGAGGTTTAGGGAGGGAAACAGAGTCCTTTTTGCCATGGGTTGCCAATATGGCGAGCGTTTTTATTATATCAATAAACGAAAGGCTCGCTGGCCAGAAGAATAAATAATAATAATAATAATAATAATAATAATAATAATAATAATGGTGGTGGTGGGGGTTTCGGGTGTGGGAGGAATGCATTCCACTCTCTGGCTCCTGGTCGGCTGACGAGAACGTGCACTGCTCTTTCTGCAAGACAGACAAATGTTAAAAAAAAAGCTCCCTGCCCCAAGTTGGACCAATCAGGGTAGGGCAGCTTGGTGGCCGTTGGAAAGGGAGGCATGCTATCATCTGCAGCCGGTGCTTGACCATGGCCCTTGGTCCGCCACATACCCCCATACACATACTGTACATAAACGTACACATACCCCACTTAGGCCAGGGAGCCGTCTGGTGGACAGCCGACCCCCCCCAAGGCGGGAGAGAAAACCAGCCACGACCATCTGCGCCGCCTGCCTATGGACCACCCGGAAGTTTAAGGGCTGGAGAGCCAGGTACCACTGGGTGAGTGTGTTTGTGTCCTTCATGCAATGGAGTCACTGCAGCGGGGTGTGGTCCAAACAGAGGGTGAAGCATGTCCCAGGAGGTTATAGTGGAGGGAACCGATGGCCCACTTCACAATACTCCTTCCTCACCTCTCTCCATCCCACGGCACACTTCTCTGGGTTGGCAGTGAGTCGCTCAGGGACTCAAGCACTGTGCCCACATGCTGCATATGCTGCTCCCAGGTGTCACTGTGAATGATTACGTCGTCTAGGTAGGCCACGGCGTATGCTACATGTGGACAAAGGACGCGGTTCATGAGTCTCTGAAATGTGGCTGGGGCACCGAACAACCGGAACGGAAGTGTGTGAAGGTTCAGGTAGGTGATACTGCCAAGAGCCCACCTTCACCCCCGGGGTCATCTCCACATGGTGGTGTATGAAGGACATGAGGCCTGGCAGGTAGGAGAAAACATCAGAGAAGCAATGCTGAAATGCAGCCACATTCACCATCTGGGACGGAGAGCAATGGTTACTCAAGGGGACCGTGTACGATCAGCCGCTATTTGAACCTCCGGCCCCAACGAATCCTGCTCAATGACCGCCGTAACCAGAGCCACGGCCATAAATCTGTATCACCCCTTGCCTGTCAGACCGTTCTACCTCATAATCAACCTCGCCAACCTTCCTGACCCTGAATAATTCTCCTGTGATAACAGCCAAATCAGCATGTGTGCGCGTGCTCTCAGGTCTATAACATATTATATTTCATTCTTACTGGTGCGAGGACCTTCCTCCCAGTTTTCCTTAATTAGGTCTACCACCCCCCAGGGTCTCCTGCCAAAGAGGAGTTCAAAGGGAGAAAATCCCGTGGAGGCCTGGGTAACCTCCCGCACCACAAACAACAGGTGGTCCAACCACTTGTCCCAATTACAGCTATCATCGTGAACGGACTCAAAACCATGTTTTTCAACGTTTTATTAAAGTGCTCCACCAAACCGATGGGGATCGTAAACGCCGGTCCAAATTGAACAGATGCCCAGTAACTTGTAAAGTTCCCGAAGTGTACGTGACATAAAGGTAGTGCCCTGGTCACTCAGGATTTCCATCAGAATCCCAACTCAGGAGATGACCTGAAACAGCGCCAGTGCCACACTTTTGGTTGTATTACGGGTTGCATAATCCACTAGGACTAACACAAAATGTTACTGGTGGGCACCGCGGTCTAACGGCCTGATGAGGTCAATACCGAGTCTTTTGAACGGGACCTCGACTAGGGGGGGCGGCCTCAATGGTGCTCTTGGCGTAGCCGGAGGGTTGACTAACTGGCACTCAGGACATGCAGCACACCATTTACGCACATCTACCCAAATGCCGAGCCAATAGAAGCGGGCCATTATTCGCTGTCCTGTTTTATCGTGATCGAGGTGACCGGCCATCGGGTTATGATGAGCCGCCTGGATTTGGTATTTTCCGGCAGCTCTTTGGCACCAACAACTCGGATATCTCCTCCCTGTCTGAGTTTCACGGCTCACTCGATATAACTTATCCCTAATCACTGAAAATTACGGGTGAGTGAGCACAGCGTCTGGGCGCATGAATACGCCATCGACTTTAACTACCTACTCAAATGCCTCTCTTTGGGTGTCATCTTGCGACTGCTACAGCGGGAAGTCGTCGATAGGGAAGGTCAAGGGGATCGGGGGAGATCCCACTTGGGATTCCGCCCATCTGTCCGACCCATCTGTATCGCACCATGCAATACTCACATCTCAAAAACCAACTGTAAATGCACTCCCCCAGCCTGTCTATTCAACGCATCGAACCCTGGCCAATCTGTCCTGGCCAATCTGTGCCCAAAATCAAGTATTGTGACAGGCGGGAACTATCCGCCTGTACCCTATGCTTTTATTCCTTGTAATGAATTTCGAGCCGAACCATCGGATACCTGTGAACATCCCCATGCACACAGCAAACCTCCATCTGTGACGCCTCCACTAAAGCCCTGGGTGGAACCAGGGATTGGCATGGTTTCCTTATCTTTCTCTTAATTTGTTAAGTGTTGTATTTCCACGACATAGATTGGCGTCACGAACAGGATTGAAGGAAAGGGACCAACACTGCTGCTGAGCCGCAGGTCGGGGTCCGGCACAGGTCATACAAAACAGGGTGGCCACTCATTTGAGAAAGGTAAGCAACGTTCTTACTTATAAGTTATGGAAAGCTTGTTTGATCAGTACCTACCTGATCCTAATGCAAAGCAGTAAGTAAAGCGTCCCTCCAAATTTACGAACCATAGTATACATAAGAGAAAAGAGAGAGGAAGCCATGGATGAATGTACTTGCATTAATCATAACGCTCTGTGTTTTACTAAATTGCAGAGGAAACTTTTTGAAAGCCTGGTAGTTTGTTAAATTGCTGACAACATCTTTGGAAACTTTGTAGTTGGATAAATTACTGATAATATTTTTAACAGCTTTGCAATTTACTAACATTGCTAACAACACTTTTGAAAGCTTTTGTGATATACCGGACTGCTGATAAAGGTTTTTTAAGGCTTTTTAATTAATTATGTAAAATTGCTAATAAGGTTTTTGAAAGCTTTTGTGGTATGCTAAATGGCTGATGATATTTCCGAAAGCTCTGTGATACATTGCTGCTGATATTTTTCGTAAGCCTTGTGGTTAATTGTTGATATTTTTGAAAAGCCCTGTGATTTAAGTTGTACTTCTGTGATACTGCTTTAAGGAGATAAGTCTTGTTAAAGATCTGCTTGGTCAGAAGTGAGTTATCGTTCTGAGATACCGCCTCTAACATAAGGGGGCCTGCTTGATCAGACAAAAATTGAAGTCTATGATACTACCTGAAGGAGAGAAGTCTCATAAGAGTCTGCTTGAATAGGTTCTGTGATACCACCTCAAGAAAGTGCACTTCTAGAGGGTCTTCCTTGGTAGAACTGAACTCTGCGGATATCGCCTAGCAAGAAAAAGCTTGCTAAGGACTGAACGGGTGGAGTATAAAATAATATAAACTGTATTTTGCTGGTGAAGAAAGAGAGTGAGAGATAAAAAGAGAAGAGGCCAAAAGCAGAGAGCAGAGAAATCCAGAAGGAGGGGCTTTCCCTGTGACTCTGTGTGTGTGTGAGTGACTCTTTGTGTGTGTGGGTGACTCTGTGTGTGTGTGTGTGTGTGTGTGTGTGTGTGTGTGTGTGTCTGTGTGTGTGTGTGTGTGTGTGTAAGTGTGTGTATGTCAGGGTGTGTGTGGCAGCCGCAGAGTGAAACTGCTTGTGTCGACATTGGTTCAAACTTGTTTGCGTTTGATAAAACAGCTGGTGGAACTATAAAGTGTGAAATTGCTATTTATAATAACTGTGTGAAGTAAGTTCATGTTTAGTGGTGAGAAATATTGTGATTAATAGATGAATAGATAAGAACTTGGGTCAATAACGAAGATAAATTGAAATGCATTTAAAAGAATATTTGAGTCTCGATGCTTATGATTCTGCTTCCAAGCAAATATTTTTAAAGCTATGACTTGATAATGACAAGGGAATGGCAAACTGTGTTTCTGATATATTCATCTTCAAAGTTTTCCCCCGCACTTGGCTTCATTCAGCCAGCTCCCAGAATGCAAATGAGTTGGAGGACCAACAGAGCCTCATGGCTACTTGTCACATGGCCACTTGACACCCTGCTGAAGGGAGCAATCTCTGCATTTTTCTTGGGTTTTGAGGGAATGTTGAACAGCGTCATCGACACACAACATCTTTTGTTTTTAAACAAGCTTTTATTTAACAGGAAAAATATACATCTTTTATAAAAGTGGAATTATTTAGGAGTTTAAAAGTGCGGACAACACAACAAAATGTAGAGTCTATCAATAATATGAGTCTCTGTATATCAGCCTTGGTGTGTCATTTAATATATAAATGTGCGTATGCCAAATATCTTCAATGTTCTTGGATTTATTATGTGGGCTAACTCCAACCCTACCCCAGCTACACGCTGAGAGCCTGTTTGGGGCCTCTTTTCATTTTCTTTTGGCCCCTGGCTGCATTTGCAGGTAAACTTGAGAATCTTGTGCATTACTACTTGTTCATAATCTGCATCACCAACCTCAACCGACTTTATCACATCATCAACTTCTTCCATTGTAAAAACAACAGGCAAATTGTCGATCTCCTCCGGTGGTTCTTGAAAAAATTCAGTTTCATCATCACATTCAGGTTGAAATCCACTGTTTGAAATGTTCTCCAAGACAGCATCGTTGTCGTTCTCCGCGTCGCTGTCAGAGAACTGACTATCATCGTGGAAAATTAAGTCCAGTACATGCTGCTTACACTGACTTGGAGCTACTGCAGTGGTCAAATTGAGGTCCGGGACATAATTTAGATCCACCACCCGCTTCTTGTAATCCATAACAACATAGAGATGAAAGTTTTCACAGATAAGTGAAACTGAAGGATCTTCGTCTTGTTTACGTCTAACGTCTAAGTGACGTTAGCATGACTTCTTCGTTGGTACACGTTGGTATATGCCTCCTACACAATAACGTCTCAGTGTGTGTGTAAAAGTAGTACAATTTTAAAGATTGAACTCTATCAAAACAGTTTCACATTGTGACTTCACATCAGATGGAATATGGAGAAATTATCTTCACCTGGATGGCTGCTTTAAAAGAAACGATCAATCGGCATCGTTCAAGTCAAGTCAAGTCAGCACTATTCAGCATCTCGGTAAGTGAACTGTGTTTCCCAATGTAATCTAATGGGAATATTTAACTCCACGGTTTAACATTTTTCTACTATTTATAAATCAAACTCAGTTTTAAAAATACGTTGAGAGATTTAAAAAAAAAGACATAAAGGAATGGAAAATCAAATTTTCCTTCTAGAAAGATTTTTTCAACTTATTTGGCTGCTCCTGGCGATTTGAGAAATATACGACAATGCGGATTTTGCTCCGGTGGGTTACATATCGTCCAAATACTAGGGATTCTGATAAAATACTGTGTGTGTCCACAGTCTATCTGCAGGCTGGAAATTGTGTTGGTGTGTGTGTCATAACGTGATCCCCTAGCGAATACTGCCACGAAGGTCTGTAAAGAATTAATGAGTTGAGTGTGTGATGAGTGGGCCTGTAAGAGAATACCCTGAGGATCTTGGTTGGGAACAAGAGGTCAGATCCAGAGGTCAGAAGCGGAGAAGGGGAGAGGGAGAAGAGAAAGAAAAACAGAACACTAGAATAATTAAAAAAGTATCAGGAATAAAGAATTTACTTCGAGGTAAAGTAAAATACATAAGGGTATATCAGGAGGAATATTTGCCGAATAGGAAGGATAAAATCCAGGTATGACATTGTGATGATCAAGAATTACTAGTTAAAGGTTCTCGAATAACTCTCCAAGTGTATATTGATCTGATAAATTTCCGTGAAGAAACTCAGGTGCTCGCTGTTTTGGATCAGGCTGGTTCTCAGTGGTGATCCAATTGGCTTCCAATCGAGGGTTCCAAATCTGAGGATGTCTGGATCTGATCTCATTTTGAGTTCTACCCATCTAGAACCTGGGTGTCACTGTGGAAATCTAGACCGGGAGTTCCAATTTGGCCAATCTGCAACGTGGGCTTGTAAATCTTCATATTTGAGTCTCCTCCTTTGAGAAAGGCACCTGGGCACCCAACACTCGGCACTGTGGGTAGCTGATCTCGAGTGGGTGGTGATACTGGACAACCTTTACTGGGGTGTCAGAGCTTCGCAGGGTGAGCTACATCAGGACACAATCAAATTAAAAATTCAATAAACAAAAAGCAATAAATTAATGTAAAACTACATTTTATATACAGGCAAATTAAAAATAATGAAAAAGGATAAATAAATAAGTAAATATTGAAAATCTCATGGTTACTGCCTTCTCCGGTCGTGGAGGAGGGACTTGACGGACGAGTTGAATAGTGTAAGTTGGATTGGAACCACATACTGTATACCGCTCTGTCCCCGTCAGGGAAGAAGGGCTGAATAGGTGGATGTGGCAATATCTCCTACCACACGCCACCCAAGTGACGTTTTCAGGGCCCTCCGGCACAGAGACACAGACAACGATGGGTTGTAGACATCAGTTTATTGTAGAGAGGAGACTAGGTGGAGTCAGCAAGGAGCAGATAAAACACGTCATGACAGGGCTCCTATGCTGAGTGTGTGTGAGGATAGGGGTTTTAACCTGTTGCTCGTTAGCCCAACCAACGAGCAACAGGTATGCAGCCACCCTGACCCATTCCCCTAGATCCAGGTCAGGTGTGGCTGCTCAAACCATCCCATCCCCACACCACAGTTGAGTTATTGTCAAAATAATAATTTGTCATTGTGATCTTGTGTAAAACTAATATAACTTGTATAATTGATGTTGAAGTTTTATTTTTTCTATTGTAGAAAATTGTGTTTGGTACTGTAGTTGAGCATTAAAAATTAAGGATACACCAGTACAGATGCTGGGAAAGAGGATCCTGTTGAATAAGGAAGAAATACAGAAATGCTCCTGATGGCTGCGTCCGTCAGTGATTGAATAATTGTAAGTCGCTTTGGATTAAAGCGTCTGATAAATGCAATGTAATGTAATGTAAAGAAGGAGAAGAGGGGAGAGAAGAAAGGAACAGAACTAGAGGTATTGAAAATGGTGAGGGATGGAGAAAGAGCAGGGAAAAGGTCAGAGAAATGGTGATGGAAAGAAAAGAGATGAAGAAGGGGACGGTAGATAATTAGGAGAGGCTACGCAAGAAGTGCTTTGGGATGGCACTGCTATTGATGGATACAGACAACAACTGTGGGGAGCACTGAGGGAGGAGTATCCGACCCGAGTAGATCCGAAAGCATTGAAGGGACGGCCGCTGGGAGAACCCCGCCTCTTATATCCAAAGCCAGGTCAAGAGATGGCGGATGGAGACAGAAAAAGACCCGGAAACAGATCCGATCATATCTGTACTCTTCAGGAACTCATTGCTAGAGGCATTGCCAGGGCCAGTCAGAATATTAATTAAAGCAGCGGCACTTGTTACTTATTGTTCACAAATGGAAATTATTTGATTTCATGTCATAATATTCGTAATATATATTTTTAAAACTGCGTTTACTGATGGGACTTATTTATTTTGAATATTCAATAATAAAAAATACTATAAATCAACATGCTTTCATGATTTCATTCTTTAAATAGCCTGTCTATCAATTGTTTTTAAGCTCAATTAATGCAAATAATAAACAAATAATATTTGAATGAATTTCTTCCATTTGTCCAGGACATTGAAATCTACCAGGACACGTGAACCAACACCAATTTTTTCTCAAAGAAACTCTGATGCTTGGGAAAAAAAAAAAGCCTGGATCTCTGGACGGCATTTCTATCTTATTCTAACTTTCAAAACATTGGAACAAAACAAAATCTGTTGCGATCAAGTTTATTGTGTATCAGATAAACAAATACAGCAGCAAGTTGGCTGTGCGAAACAGACTGATTCATCTCAGGTTGTACTCATTGGTTTATAGTAGTGGAGAACCTTTTGCTGATTTATATATGGGGATGGTAGCTCAGGTGGTAGAGCTGGTGGTCTAGTGATCTAAAGGTTGCTGGTTTGATCCCAGGCTCCTCCTGCTAGCATGCTGTAGTGTCCTTGAGCAAGACAATTAACCCGTAATTGCTCCTGATGGCTGCGTCTGTCGGTGTTTGAACAATTGTAAGTCGCTTTGGATAAAAGCGTCTGCTAAATGTAATATATCCTGCCTCTTTTGGTGTCATAAATCCCGTTTTGAGCCAATCAAAGCTCTTGGTTTTTGTTTGCATGCTTTCTTATGTCACTTTCCAAACAGCAAATTACAGCCTTCATAGTTAAACACCCTCCCCTTCTCTTGGAAGAGGGTTTGCTGTAGTTTTCCATTGAAGCTGGTTTAAAAAAAAAAGCTGACTCTGCAGTCCTTAGCTGTTCGACCTTGAGAAATGCAGTATTTAATCTTTATGTATTGTGAAAGGCTTTGGCCCCCTCTGCTGGTCATATGTGACCCACCGCGTACTTTAGGGTCATTTGGCGGCTATCAAGAATTTTTTTTCTGCATCAGTTGAAAGCGGAAAATCAGAGCTTCTAAATAAGGTGTCACTTGTGCAAATCAAGCAAATATTTTTAAAGCTATGACTTGTTAATAACAAGGGTGTGGCAAACCGTGTTTCTGAGATAATCACCTCCAAGGTTTTACCCACACCAGGTTCATTCAGCCAGCTCCCAGAATGCAAATGGGGTTGGCGGACAAACAAAGCCTCATGGCTACTGAACATACTGCTGAATGGGCAATCACAAACAGCTCAACAACACAACTAATTTATTTTAAAAAAAGCTTTTATTTAACAGTAAGAATATACATGTTATATTAAAGTGGCATTATTTTGGGGTTTAAAAGTACGGACAACAAAACAAAATGTAGAGTCCATCAATATTATGAGTCTCAGAAAATCTAAAATCTGAAAATCTGTCACTAACCTCAATGGACTTCATCACATCACCAACTTCTTCCTTTGTAACAACAATGGACGTATCGTCGGTCTCCTCCGGTGGTTCTTGAAAATATTCTGTTTCATTGTCACATTAAGTTTGAAATCCGCTGTTTGAAATGTTCTCCAAGTCCGGAGTACTATTAGATTTAGCACCGCTGTCGTTCTCCGCATCGCTGTTGGAGAACTTACTATCATCGCGGAAAATGATGTCCAGTACGCGCTGCTAACACTGATTTGGATCTATTGCACTGGTCAGATTAAGGTCCGAAATATGATTCAGAGCTTCTAAACTTTGGCTCCCTCTACTGGCTTCAAGATGTACTGGACTTTGGCTCCCTCTACTAGCTTCATGACAGATGCAATTTATTATTATTTTTTTGATACATTCAATTTGGTTTTTATTGAATTGGATTAAGTAAAACATATTGTAGGTTTTATATATGGGGTAACTAATTAAACCATAACAGGTTACTAATTAACCACAACAGGAGCCGTAAGTCTCGACTCTTTTCTGTAAGACAGATCATCCGGATCACTGAAAAGAGACAAACTTTTCAGGACACTACAAGTGCTTCTCTTCTCTTCCACCCACCACGTCCACTCCATAATCTAACTTTTTTCCTAATTCTACTAATATCACAGCATCGTGGTCCGTATAACAGTATTATCTTTTACATTACATTGCATTTAGCAGACGCTTTTATCCAAAGCGACTTACAATTATTCAAACACCGACGGACGCAGCCATCAGGAGCAATTAGGGGTTAAGTGTCTTGCTCAAGGACACTACAGCATGCTAGCAGGAGGAGCCTGGGATTGAACAAGCAACGTTTAGATTACTAGAAGACCAGCTCTTCCTCCTGAGCTACCATCCCTTTTACCATCCACTTTTATTACCACACAAATAAAAAGTTAAATGAAAGTACCCAAAGAAAAAATGTACTAATGTTCAAAAAACATGTGTGGGTTTTAATTGAGTATGTATATATAGACTACACAATGTTTACCAAGGTGCAGGTCTATGCTGGTATAGCCAGAGCACATATTGTGGAAATACTAAAATATAGTAGCAGTCTTTCTGGAGAAACCACCCACTCCTCCAAATATCACAATGTTGTATCTGGGAAGCTACACTATTCTATTCATATATAAAATGAAATCACAGTCAATGTGTATTCAAGGGGTTTAAAAAGGGATCCTACTTTTGAGAGCTTTCCAGAGGTCTCGTGCTTTTCTTTTCTTGACTTTTATATTTTTAATAATAAAAAAATAACATCTAATAAACTTTACTCTGGACATATGCAGTCATTGTGTATTTGAACTATTTCTGATACAGAAGAAGAATCTTTTATTGTCAGGCAACACACCACACGCATGCTTCTGGATGGTGGCCGGTGAAATGAGGCCTCTGCATTTGACCCATCCTGGCTTGTTCTTCCTCCGGGGTGGCAGCCAGGAGCAATAGGCAGCGTTCCTCGACGCGCCCAGAGACCTGGTAACAGATGTGCATCGCTGGTTAGACGATGATGTGTGCATGTTTTTGGTGGGGGCCCTTACTGACGTTAGGTGGAGGAAACCCCATGTGAGCACGGGGAGAACATGCAAACTCCACACAGTGCCAACCCCAGGTGGGAATTGAACCCAGGACCTTCTTGCTGTGAGGCAGCAGTGCGATGCACACAAAAGATAAAAAAATGCAAACACAATGGGAGGTTTTTCTTTTATCTTAAAGGTTTTTCCTTAACCGATTGAGAGTCAAAGTCAGGCAGTATTCATTATTTGGGGTCTTGCCAGCAGGGTTGGATCGCCTATTGTAATTGCTTGGGACTATTTAAACTATTTGAAACAGAACAACAGCAGAAGCTCCAAACACGGTTAACATCTCGTTTGGACCAGTATGTCACAAACATCTTATGGTTCAACTTTCATCCAAATCGATCCACATACACTACGAAGCAGAAATTCATGAAAAATGTACCAGATTTGACCCAAATAACAGACAGTCTAAGTCATCCAACGCCAAAGTATCTACAACAGGGCTAAAAGTATCTGAAACGCAACATTGACAGAAGCAACAAACACGGTTGAGGTGTTGTTTGAGCCGGTATGTCACAAACATCTTGTGGTTGAGTTCCATCCAAATCGATCCACATAGCGAGCAGAAATTAGTGAAAAACCGACCAAATTTGACCCCAAGTATTCAGATCGTCATACTTGACCGACACGCTACTGTTCGTAAAGACAAAATGAACGAGATGTGTTGAACAGTAAGATGCTTGAAAGCATCATTATACTATGTACTATAAATGTGCAGGTTCTGATTCAGAATGTACATTGGAACCCTGTCCAGTGTGCGGTGTACACTCGTCGTAGTGGTTAGAAATTACAAACTAGGCGTTTGTGTGTGTGTGTTGATGTCCCATCTAACTTGGTATGTGTCTGTGGACACCTACAAGGTGATATTTTATATCTGTGGTACACGTTTCTTTGCTGGATCCATGAAAAAATACGGAAAAAATTAGTCCATAAAAACTCCTGACCACGTCAAATTGAGTGCACTTGACTGTACGAGTGAGTGTTGTGTTCAAGATCCAGCGAGGCGTCAGAAGTTAGAACAATGACAAGATCTGGTTTAAAGTAAAAAATGAACGGTTGTTTTAAAGAAACTTCATGTACAAAGTTTCCTACAGCTAAATGTAGCAAACTTATATGAAAAGGCAGAAGGTGTTAAGTATTGACAAGTTCTTCCATAATTATTCAAATGCAAAAATAATGATAAAGTTTCATAAATGTTGTCTGCATTACAATATTGACAAGTAATCTTTAAAGCTTAATTTTCCAATTGTAAATTATTAACAGAAAAGATACAATGACATAATGATTAAAACTAACATGTATTTATTATATTTGTGAAATAATGTGTATTTATTATGACTGTTATGTAAAATAATTACAAATGTTGTGTTTGTTATTGTTCGAGATGCCGAACAATAGCCAAAAGTCTCAGACAATAAAGAAGCAATTGTCCAAAAATCCAACCCTCGAGGCAGTCACAATATTCTAAATGAAAATACTAAAGAAAATGGATGAGAAAAAATGGTAAAACAGGACATAAAGGTGAATAATTCCTTTATTTACCGTGTTAAGATAGTTTACTTTCAGCAATACATGTACAGTAATGTAACTGTATTACAAATGTCTCACTCTATATAAAAATAACATTCTTAAACATTGTTTTTTTTTGGCTCAACAACTACTTATAACACAATGTTTATAAACACTGTTATTATTTGATTGTTATAATTGAATACGAGTTGTAAATTGTTTCTTTTTCCTTTTTTGTGTGGGTGTTTCTGAAGATTGCCATTTTTAATAAAACAGAATTATTACATGTCGTGTGATCTTATAAATACTGTGATAGTTTGTTTGATTGTTTTGTCCAGATGTTTTGGACAACTGTTTCATAAAACAATTATCTGACCTGCCTTGTCATCTCTCCTCCCATTTAGCCAATACACTCTGTTTTACAAATAAAAAAAGAGTTTGAAATATCTGTAATCTTGAAAAATCTTAAATATGTTCAACTGGTCGGACTCTCAGTTGAAAAAATCTGAAACACCTCCAAAATGTAATTCGTAAGTAGTAATGCTGGTGTTAAGAGGAGTGACAGCACAAACTGATGCTTTGTTCCATTGGAACTCCAAAAATTGAAATTGGTGTCAATAGTGGACCCTGTATATTACTGCCTGCAGTTATATTTATTTTTGTTGTTGGCATTCCTGAAAATGTGCAAATTTTAGCCAACTGGCTACTTTTTAAATGTAGTCCCTGGCCAAGATGAAGAAAGCCATTAAATCAGGCTGAAACATAGGTAATGAAAACTAGATAATCATATTAAGCAATGACTATCTGTGGTGTGGAGATGGTGTGGTTTGAGCAGCCACAACCGACCTGGATCTGGGTAATTGGGATCATAGTAACTGCATGCCTGTTGCTTGTTGGTTGCTTGAACCAGCAGCAGGTAAAAGTCACATCCCCACAAACACTGAAGAGAGGAGCCCGTGTCATGACACATGCTATCTGCTCCTCGGCTTTTTCCACTGGCACATTCTCTACAATACACTGGTGTTTACAACCCCCGTCTTCTGTGTCTCTGTGCTGGAGGTCCCTGAACACGTCACTTTGTTGGCGCGTGGTAGTTGAAACTGCCACAATATCAAACAACATTTTTTCATTCAAATCAGGAAAATATACATTGCAACTGGCTAGGACAGACAAATAACCAATTACTGTATGCTGACAAGCCTGACCACTTTTGACCAGAAGCTTTTGATGAATGAGCATATCGTTTTTTTCAAGTTTGTTTACTTTGTTTAAAGCCCTTCAAGGGATTTCAAGCCAACCCTATGCATGGAGGCTGCAACTCTTCTACACTGAACCCTGTGGCCCATTGACTCCAGTCTCCCTCTCACCATCCTGTAGCCTGCATTTGGTAAATCATTCTTGATGGAAACAATCACTGATGGATCTATACATGTCCATGACAGAGAGATCATACTCTTCCATTCGTCTGAAGATCGGTGTGGCTATGCAAGGCACACGAAGTTGAGTATGGAGCATTTCTTTCAAGTTTTGTTCTGCAATTAAATCCTGCAGTGCCAGCGACTTCCACTCGAACACATGGGGCAGGACGTTCCAGTTGTGCCCTCACAAGGTCAAAGAGCTATTGTAAAGCCTGAGTGATAACGGGGGTACTTCTATATGATTGGATAGGGCCTGCACAAGATACAGTTCCTGATGACAAATAAATTCCAGGTAATCCAAATTTAGTGGTGTTCTGAATCCCATCCCTGTATTTCATGAAAAAGCCTTTCGAGAAGGTCACGTCTCAGATCTTGACAGAGCAAAGTATAGCAAATAAGGTTTCAAGATCTCTGTGATACACTCTCTTGATACACTCTCTTGTGATACACACACCAGCATTCTCAGTCATGAAAATTAAATGTTTGGAATGGTTTTCATTTCTGAGGTGCCTGGTGCCTTTCCTAACCCCTTTTGAAAGAATATTTATTTATTTATTCATTAGAAATGTATATATGTATTTACACTAATCAGCCGCAATAAGCATGGACCATATCCTGCTTCGGCTATAACCCGAAGCCTTAAGGCCTTAAAGGGTGAAGCTTATATGAAACAGAATGTTAGTTGCGCATTGTAACTCCAGATTCTATGAGTGTAAGCACAGCCCCTTAAGTAATCTGCCTCACTGGCCCCTTAAATGGCTGAAGAAAAAGCTGTTTTTGGGAGCCGATTGTAAGGTCGCAGTCCAATTTATACACAAGGTGCGTCCGTAAATGAGGCCAGCAGAAGGTGGGCGTGGACTAAAGTTCTTTCAGTGCTGCGCGTGCACACGAGGGGTAAACCCACTAGCGATGGCCTTAAAGGTCTGTGCTTATACTCAAATCTTGAGTTACAATTCATGACTAAAGTTTTTTTTGTCCATTTATTTTGTTATTCAAACAGTGCTAAAATGTAAACTTCATCACTGGCTTGTTTAAAATGTATATTTATAAAAAGAAGAATAACAGTACTGTAGGGGTACATTACTTTAACAATCTTTTGAAAAGCAAAGCACAGAAAAAACACACTAAAATAATATCATCGTCAAAAACAACTAAGTGGGCCATATAGTAGCCGTCGTGTACTTTAACATTTTAATGAATTATTTCCCATTCTCTCTGAATATGGGTATCAATTCATTAAGGACACATTTATGGTGGATTCATGAGAAAGACCCAATAGAGCTTTTCATGACCCATTTTTTCCGCCACAATCTTCACCTGAACCATATTTTCCCTGTGATGAAATGCTGTCCTTCTGGGGCTTGTTCTATCAAGCCCCGTCTCCACAATAAAAATCGTGTTTTCTCAACCCCATCGTCTGTGTCTCTGTGCTGGAGGGCCCTGAAAACTTCACTCAAGTGGTGGGTGGCAGCTAAAAGCGCCACAGTGGCACCTGAACAGGTACTCTCCGGCATGGGTGAGGGACACTTCTGGGCACTTATATCTCTATTATTCATCTGAATGGTTACAGAGATTAAATCAACCTCCACCATGCCTCCACACATGAATACTGCTATCATTTTGGTTTTGCTCAAACCCAATAAGGACTCAACCCTCACCTCTAGATATAGAGACCTTATGCCTAATTATTTGCGATTTAAAGATTATAAGTAAAACACTAACCAACAGAATTTAATAGTAATTCCATTCATAATTCACCCAGACCAAACAGGTTTTGTCAAAGGCAGATGCTCGTCCAGCAATATGAGCTGTTTATTCAGTCTGATCAGCATATCTCAAAGGAACAACTTAAATACTGTTATTGCCTCTTTAGATGCCAATAAAGCATTTGACAGAGTTAATTTGGACATGTATCTTTTCCACCCACAACAAATTTAAGGCTTAAGAGAGCCTTTTTCAATGGATCAGAATCCTGTACAACTCACTATCTGCTTCACTCATCACAAATGGTCAGACTTCATAGCGTTTCACTCTACAACGTGGCACACGACAGGGATGTCTGCTCCCCCCTTTACTATTCGCCATCTTTATTGAACGCCTCATGGTGAGCATCCGTCAAAACAGTAATATCATTGGCATACAAACAGGAAGCTCTGTTCACAAATTCAGTTTGTATGCAGAAAACTTTTGTTGTATTTACAGAACCCAATATCATCCCTATGGGAAGTGTTCAATCATATATCCAAGTTTTCAGCCATCTCAGACTATTCAATAAACTGGACTAAAACTATGGTCTTACCACGCAGTCAGGAGGCCTGGAATGCTATAACCCAGAAACTTCCCTTAACCATCACAACGGGCAACATTAGATACCTTGGTATTGATAACTCCAGTAATCTATTAGATTTGTTTACCCTTAACTTTACTCCATTGCTCAAATCAATTGAAGAAAACCTCACTCGATGGAAGAACTACTCATTTCATTAATTGGTAGGATAGCAGCAGTAAAAATAATTATACTACCAAAAATAAACTATACATTTTAAATGACCCCAGTCCAACCAACAGCACATAGGTTTAATACTCTAGACTCAATAATCAATAAATTCTATTGGAAATAGAATGCAAAGAATGATTCAGAATTTAGTTATGATGCTGCCCCATTTTCCTGCCAGACCATAATACCAATCAACATCCCACTGGCCGTGGCCAGCATTGTCCTTAAGTTCTTTGCGTAACGTTTTAAGCGTAGACAGGGCAACAGTGAACTTTCTGTCCGGGATGGTATTATTTGGGAATCAATCCAATCGACATTTAGTTTATTGTGCTGTAGGGACAGATTATGGATGCGTTGTGGGGTTGTAGGTTTGAGGATCCCATTATCTTTTAGCGGTTGAGCATGATGCCACAGTATCGTGAGTACTATTAATAATGTTGTGATTAGTATGAATGCTAGGGTCCCTCTGACTCCGCAGAGCCGTTTAAGTTGGTTAAATGGGTGCCATGTGCTTTGCTGGCTCACAGTTTCTGGTTTCTGCTGGGTGTAATCACTGGGTGTAAGTACTTAGCTTTTGGCATTGTCGTTGGCTGTTTTTTATCCACAGGTTGGCAGGGATGTCGGCGAGCGGGCGAGAAGGTTCTCCTGGTTCAGTTGGGTTCAGTTGGTTTCAGTCGGGTTTAGTTAGGTTCAGTCAGTTGTGAGTTTGTTGTGGTTATATGTGGGTATTAGTTAATAATTAGCGCTATTGTCTATGCTATTTAGCATAGACAATAGCGCTAATTATATGTAGCTTGGAGTGGGTGAAACTCAGTGTTTTAATTATAACCTTGCTGTGTGGTGGCTAAGCTGTGGATCCTGGGTGGGGTTAGTCACACACACACATTCAGAGGTCATCAGCAAAGCGCATGCAGTTGGAATCTCTTCCAGAAACTTCTCTCAGTACACTCCAACCCTCTAGCTGCTCACTTTCTCCTATCTCCGTCCGTGACTTTTAACAGTCCTTTTCTCATCCACATTTCCGTGTCGTTATATTCCCTCACAATTCAATAATATTTCCGTTGTCTTTATCCCAACAGCACTGAAACAACATTCAAACAACGTCAATTTCAGCAACAATGCTGCAACACAGTGCACATGAGGAGGAAACACACAACTACCGAAGTCTTACCACGTCCTAGACAGTCAACACTAATACAGATTTTCAAAAATGGAAATAGAAGCTCGTATGTACTTATGCCTTCCCTCTCAGTCATTAAGACCCATTATTAGGTGGGGAGCCGGCAGGGCACGTATGACTTCGGATCAGAGGATTGCAGGCTTCAATCAGTGCTTACAAGATGGCTCCGGAGCAACAAGTATATTTGTAAGATAAAGAAATGAATGAAAGACACAATCTTATTAACTCATTATTTTCTAGTATTGCTACAGCCAACGACAGTACATGTTTTAGTGGACAAAGGAGGTTTAACGAGCGGAGTGGCGGATATTAGTGAGCATGAGGCTCCCAACTTGACAAGAAATATTCATTTTTTACCTCTAATATGTAAATCAAGGGTTGGGAACTTGACAACGGCTTTGTAATACATGGCCGTGTGTACTTCATCATCACTTTTATCATTGGGTGTAATTGAGTGTGTGTGTGTTCAATTCAACTGATCAGGAAGGACCATGGTCCTTCGCTGGCGTTCCATCCCCCTGGCATTATTTTCCTTGGTCAAAATGACTTCTGTTGTATTCTGCATTTTGGGGGGCATCTTGGGGTGGGGTCGATGCCTCGTGGGATGGGAGTCCAGATCCAGGTCCCTCGCGACGAAACATGAAGAGAAAGATACAAAGAGACATTTCTATTTCCTGAACCCATTGTGACAACAATTCAATGACCCTAACTTATATGGTTAGGGTTAGGGTTAGGTTAGGGTTCAACGACTCTCAGCCATTTGCTATGAAAAATCAATTACTGGATTCTAACCGTGATTCCTAAACAAGCAGGACCCTTGAGGGAGTTTGGTTGGGATTAGGGTTAAAAATCATTAACCGTAAATCTTAAATTAATAAGACCCTTGTGGGTGATTCGTAATACCTCTATATTGTGTCCGTCCTATCAGGTCAGGTAACGTAGGTCGAGATGATGCCCTGGAGTCCCACCGAAAGACGGTCCTCGAAATGAGGTTGTTTTATCAGGCCTAGCATCTTCGTTGGTCCTCACTGCAGGTAGCTCGATCCTGTCCGTGACGCTAGATAGTGTTACCATTGAAAAATACTGGTTATTGAATATTTAAACAAAAGTTAAGACAGATGCGAGTTAGTTCTTGATCAAGGGTCGTCGCAGAGGCAAGCTCCAAACAGTTAACTCAGGACACATACAAGCTTATATAGCCATGGTTCACATTGTGGCATGGGAAGGGGTTCGTACAATGTTACGGGCGATAGGGTGACTAGAACTGGTTTTAACTGGTTTCAATGGGAGTTGTCTATTGTGGCGAACATACAGAGTATGCAGAGTACGTGAGTTAAAGAGCGTAACACAACTGCGTTTGATTATAGGATAATACAATAATACAGTATTGTAGCAAATATTGTAACACAGCCTTTGTAAAGACCATTGAATAAGTGGTGTAAGAGGCGAAAAAAAATTACAATTAACTAAAAAATTTTCATTCCTGTTGATCGTTCTAACATGTCTCATGTGCAGCCTTGAGGCCCTCTGGTTCATTGAGCTGCAGCAGTGCAGGACAATCGGGACACATCATCACAAAATCAAAATGGATGGATGGACACTTAAACAGGATAGTTGATAAATGCCACCAAAGTACAGCTACAAAAATAACCAATGGCAGGACTGCCATTTGGAAAACAACTTGTCTCCAAAGCCAAAATACAAACACACGTAACTGGGTTTAAGAAGCATAAAACCTGGATCCCTGGGTCATAGAATAAAATAATATGGTCTGATGAGTCGTATTCCGAATCCGTATCCGTATCAGTATCAGTATCCCGCTTTTATTTTGTGACTCCATAGTTTGTTTTTGTTTTAGTGTATGTATCTGCACCGACCCCCCCCCCCCCCCTTCTAAATCAAAGCAAATCTCCGCATTGAAATAAATTGGTTTGAATTTTGTTTTGTGTAGCACGAAAAAATCTGCCCATTCAAATAAATTGGCTTGAATTTTGTTATGTGAAACACGAAAAATGTCAAACAATTGTACTCCAGGACCCGATTCAATAGATTCACTTTTGTGACCATAAGCACTAAAAAGCGTTGCACACACAATGACATATAAGATAAAACAAGTTAAAATAGTACTTTATATGCATGTAATTGTTATGTGATATGCATATCACACACAATGACTTATGCATGACATTGTTATTGTTACACTACATTACGATTTGCTACACTGCAAAATGCCTATCTTATATTTTATATTCTAATCTATGTTGCATTACATTGAAAGTAATTACATTATATATTCTTGAGTTGTTTATTCATTGTTTTTATATTGTTGAGCTGTTTATCACTAATTTTAATTTTTAACCTATATATTTGTGAGTTGAGTCTATATACTCTTAGACTGTACTTCATGTTCCCCACTGAGCAGCTGCTACACCCGAATTTCCCACACATGGGATTAATAAAGTGCTATCTTATCTTACATTATCTTATCTTATATATAGACATAAAATAATACACATGATCTGATGTCAAGTGACTGATAACTGGGGGACTACGCACCGAAGAGTAGATCAGGCAGAGATGCCATAAATATTTAACCAGCAGATATCTCATAACTGTTTGGGCGATCTTTAAATTAAAACGTGAAAGCATCAACCGTAATTCCAAGGGAGACATGCTGCAGATGTTGAAGAAAAAACAGGCTGCCAAAATACTTTTGATACAGAGAATAGGCAGAGAGCTTGAGTTTGATGGGGGATGGTGGCAACGACACAATCGATGTTCCCTTTCTGAGACAAGTTTTGCATCACAAATGTGATGGGTTGTAGAAAATAGGTGCGTTCTTTCATCAGGCTTGGCTTTTGAAAGCGGTCGTCCAGGTGTCCTGTATTTACTTATGCTTCCTGGGGTTGGATTAATCAGGTCCAGTTGAATAGACCTTGGTTTAAAAAACAGCAAAGTGACAGTAGCTTCCTGTGCCACACCTGTCCGCAGGCCAGCAGCCGCCCAACATGTGTTATCGCTAAGTGGGTTTGGAAAAGAGGCCAACAGGTCTCAGGTCCCACTGGTTTGTAGTAGACTATCCACCTATCCTCCCATCCATATTCTTTCCTATGCTTAACTGAGTGTAAGGCCTGTAAATCACAGACCTCTCAAACACCTTGTGGGGCAAGTAGAACACCAAAATAAAAAGTGGAAAATCTATTGAAATCTGCTATTTTTGTGCCTCACATTATTTGACAATCAGTATTTTTGCATGGACACATTATCAGAAAAAGGTTACAGACATTAGAATGTAATCAGTATTGAATATGTAGGTGTTTATATAACCTCCACATAGTAACTTTTGTGCAATTATTATTTATTTTGTTATTTATTATTGCAACCAAGTCGATATCATACTGAGACAAAAGCATGTCTTAGCTTTAGTAATTATACATTGGTATCGCAGTTTCTGGAGAGGTTTGTGTTTATAGATGTGGTCGGCCGGTGGGTGGGGGTGAGGCATAATGAGCTGTGATGAGGGGAACAGCACGTCCGTATGGAACAGCACGCTGGTCCAACCCTCCACACCTTTTATCCGCTACACCTAGAGGCTCCATTTGCTGATGGATGTGTGTGTGTGTGTGTGTGTGTGTGTGTGTGTGTGTGTGTGTGTGTGTGTGTGTGTGTGTGTGTGCGTGTGTGTGTGCGTGTGTGTGTGTGCGTGTGTGTGTGCGTGTGCGTGTGTGTGTGTGTGTGTATTCTCGCCTATCTACAAAAAAAATAAAATAGACATTATATTGTACAGCGATCGCTGATCTTATACATATATGAAAACAAAATTGAAGAAAATCATTAGGTGCATGGACCTGTG
The DNA here is from genome assembly GCF_960531495.2 of Zeus faber. Taxonomy (NCBI): domain Eukaryota; kingdom Metazoa; phylum Chordata; class Actinopteri; order Zeiformes; family Zeidae; genus Zeus; species Zeus faber. The sequence goes on from NC_137204.1 coordinate 12,852,697, forward strand.
TATTTGTACATGAAACAGTTTTCTGTTTTTTTTGTTTTTTTCCGTATTTCTGTGTGTACTGTTTGGGGAGTGGATTGAGGGGATTGTGTGGATTGTGTCTTCAAAAACAGCTGACCAGTTCCAGGGCTCGCTGGGAGAAAAACTGCATCACTGACAGACACTAAATAGCTCTGATAGATGCATCCAAAAAACCCCTCTGCTTTCCTTTTTTGGCTTGATGCTTGTTACTTGTGCTTGTAAACTTAGATTTTCACTCTGTCGACAGCAAATGTACAACATGAGTCAGCAACAAGGTGTGGAAGCATAACTTTGATTACAATTTGATGTACTGTGATGTACTTTGATTTACCTTAGATGTCTCTTTTTGTGATGATTTGGAGTTCTCTCTATGTACTCTCAGAAATAATTTTTCAGTAGGTGGCATATCAGCAAGCCTTCATTATTGTTATTATGTATGTGCTCATTGACATAGTGAAGATAGACAGATAGATAGATAGATAGATAGACAGATAGATAGATAGATAGATAGATAGATAGATAGATAGATAGATAGATAGATAGATAGATAGATAGATAGACAGACAGAAACTGTAGGGGCGCCAAATCCCAAATACCAAAAAAAACATAGTGCTGCTTTAACACCAGTAAATCTCAGGTTATGTCGAATAAACCGAGACCCTCCAAAATTGCCTACGAGTTTGAGTGTTAGCCCACAATAGTGTAACCACTAGTAACAAGGAGGGTAAAGGCCACTGCAATTGTATAAAAGTGTTTGATAATAATAAATAATTTATATCAGAGCTCTGACACAACTCCTTGCCTGAAATGGGAAATTGATGTTTCTGTGATATTTTGCAAGGTTTTGCAATACATGAAAAACAATCACATAGCTCAACAGTGAAGCATGGATAGGTGAGTGCACTGTTAGTGAATTATTGTTATTGATTATGCTTTCACATGGGGTCCTTCATAGTCGTCGCATTGTCCATTGCAGTATTCTCAGAAACCACGGGTGTCAGTAGAGAGAAAACACTGTGTGAAGCTGGAAGTAGTAAAGAAAGGAAGTAGCCCTGCACACAGGGCATTGGAGCTTGCGAAGCCTGCTTTATAGTCGCTGCAAGTGAGACGTGTGGCTCATGGCGCACACACTATCAGAAAGTGTTGTGGTTTAATTAGTAATCTGTTATGGTTAAATTAGTTACCCCACATGAAAACCTACAATATGTTATACTAAATCCGATGCGATAACAACCAAATTCAATGTATAAAATATCCCTTTTATTACCTTTGAGAAGTAGTACACCTTATAACCACCAGATCGAGCCAAAGTTTAGTACATCGTATGACCAATAGAGGGCACTATCTCCCGAGGTCATTTAAGGGACACGCCATGACTGCAGAATCAGCAGAATCAGTCTTTTTGAGTTTTTTTGGAAGCCAGCTGCTTTTAGAAAACTACAAATAATGCCATCTCCGAGAGAGGGAGGGTGTTCAGCTATGAAGGCTCCAATTGGCTGTCTGAGAAGTGACATTAGAGGACAGCTCAACAAAGGATCAACACAACCATTGGCTCAAAACATATTTCTGATTATTTTCTGACACAAGAGATATGTAAATAAGCAAATGCCTCGCCGCGACTATAAAGATATGAGAAGAAGGGGAGAAATCAGTCAGGTTTCGTGAAGCGTAATCCGAGATTGTTTTTGCGTCTGTTTTTTCTGATAGGCAATAAAACTTGTAGGCATCAGTTTTTGTTGTGTTACAGTGATTTCTTCCAAGTTTGAAGGTCGGAATAAAATAAGGGCACCTAGCCGACGAACCCGAGATCCAGGCTTTCTTCTTTACAAGCCTTGGCTGTGAATCTTTTCGACTGCAACAATTCACAGCCCTCGACCTGAATCTTTTTGACCACGATAATTCACAGGCTTCTGCCCAAGGCCTTTTAATGACGGCAATTGGTGAGGCAAGCCAGGAGAGAACGATGACTAAAACTGAGATCTGGAGACCTGGCAGAGAGCCGACGTGCATATTTGGAGACACTAGCGGCCGCAAAAAAAAATATTTAAGGTAAGCAGAAGCTTTTCTTTTTTCTGCTAATTCGATTTTTGTGTGTCTGAGTGCAGGAGCTCCACCCAGGTCATAAGGTATCAGAAAAGTGTCTTCTCCAAACAAACCTAAAATATTGACCTAGTTAAAAAATAAATAAACAATATTTTTTGACTGCAATTACAAGTGCAATCAGAAAATGGAATCTAAACAGAAACTGATGCAAATATCCTGTTAACTTATAAAAGTCCATGGCATAGAAAAGAATGAGTGAGTCTTTGTTGAATGTCGCTGTGGTGTGGGAATGGTGTGGTGAGCAGCCACACCTGACCTGGATCTAGGTGATTGGGATCAGGGTGGCTGCATACCCGTTGCTCGTTGGTTGATCTAACGAGCAACAGGTTAAAACCCCCATCCTCACACACACTCAGGATAGGAGCCTGTGTCATGACATGTTCTATCTGCTCCTGGGCTAATTCCAGCTAGCCCACTCTCTACAATGAACTAGTGTTTACAACCCCCTGTCTGCTGTGTCTGCGCCGGAGGGCCCTGAAAATTTACAGTGGCAGGGAGTTACAGTGTACAGGGACTCTCCAGCACGGGGAAGGGACACAGAAGGACTGTCCGAAGACGCCCTGGAGCCACCAGCAGTTCAAAGGGCAGCACCAGCACCAACCCTTTCCCGACTGCACCCAGGGGATCACGGCCATCAACCACCACAGGTAACTGCTGGCAGCTAGCTTCTCTGCCCAGTAGCCATCGCCGGGACCATCCAGCAGCCCAGCAGCCAGGCCACCCCTCCAAGCAGCCCCCCCGACAGCCAAGACTGGCAACGCCTTCACCAGCCAACACAGCAGCTCGAGGTCTCGCGCTCCAGAAGAGAGGAGAGGAGTCTGCATCGTCGCTCTGGGGGAAGGAAGCAGGTTGACCGTGGTGTTCTGTGGAACCAGGTCCTCTGGAAGGGGACTAGTAAATTTTTTTGGACATTTGTTTATTAAGGTATGGGAACACTGTTTCAGAGTCTGGTGTTTTAGTATTTTAGGTAAAGTAACCCTAGGTCAGAGTCTGTATTTTAGCTAAAGTAACCCTATGTCAGAGTCTGTATTTTAGATACAGTTACCCTGCCAAAGCAAAACTGCCACAGTCGCTATAATTGGTCAGTGTGCAGTTTGTCTCGTGAATGCCGGAGGAATGGTGTGGGTACATTACATTGCATTTAGCAGACGCTTTTATCCAAAGCGACTTACAATTATTCACACACCGACGGACGCAGGCATCAGGAGCAATTAGGGGTTAAGTGTCTTGCTCAAGGACACTACAGCATGCTAGCAGGAGGAGCCTGGGATCGAACCAGCAACCTTAGATTACTAGACGACCAGCTCTACCTCCTGAGCTACCGTCCCCCGTAAAGTGTAAAATAGCACATCCATAGTCGCAGTTACAGCACTGAGATATTCAATGAAATTTATTGGCGAGTTTATTGTGTCTATTGAGTAGTATACATAGGTTTGTTAAATTGTCTAAGTGCATAGGCAGTCAAGGTTAAAATTGTGTAAGCATATGGACAATTGTGTTTAATAAGTTATCTAAGTGTATAGACCAGGGGTTGGGAACCTTTTAGGCTGGGAGAGCCATAAAAGCCAAATAATTCTAAATGTATTTCCTTGTGAGCCATATATTTAATAAAATTGAATGCAACTTAACGCATACATTTTTAACATAACACATCTCTGAGTACTTAAAAAAGCGCTATATATAATACATGTCTTTATTCTTCTTAATAATAGTTGTTATACTGTAGCTAACCAATAATAAATGAAATACTTTTTACCATTAATGTGACTTCTAGTGCTGCATGATGGATGGCGTTGTAGTCTGGTTCATACGTAGTGAGGTTAAGCTTCATGCTGCGTTGAGGCTTCCATCAGTTCAACGTGAGCGTAGGTTGCTCTTAATGTTTCTCAGATCCCAGAAAGACTGCTCACATGTGAGTGTAGAGCTAAACATGGTCAACACGGCAGTACTCACATGCTGCATTGTGTGGTTTATGATGGGAAGCTCGTTCCAAGTTTTAAGAATCAGCTGGTCTTCAGGTTCAAGTTCAAGTGATTATTTGTCACATACAAACAGGGGAGCTATTTGAGGAACCAGGTCCCTATCAAGCGGCGCATTACAGAGATATGGGAGGGGGGAAGGGGGGTCATTCGTGAGGTAGGTTGTGAAGTTTTTTCCATTTCTGTCCACTTGTGTTCAGCTGATTGCTCCAACTGGAGGCAGGGAGTTTTCTTAAGGTTTGACTGTCTTACAGAGGGGATCGGCGCACGGGCTGGTAAGCAGCCCAGCAGTGGAGCGCCATTCCTCCTGCCCCAGAGAGGATCATTATTATCCACAATTATTATAATAATCCTCAGTAATATATATAATTGTGGCCTGCGTGCCGCATATTGAAATGAACAATAAAACTCTCGCCATGTCGGCGCACCACGGCCAGAAAGACTCCATCTCCTCCCTAAACCCTCACCTGTGGGCAGAGACTCCCACAAGTGGCGCCTGAGCAGAGACCTGGGAGGGGCAGGGCACCGAGTAAAAGGCCCCTGGAGTCTTTCTGTGGTCCGCAGCCGGTGCTTGACTATGCCCCTTAGTCCACCAGATTTACATTTTGAATTTTATTTTCAAAATTGTAATTTCTCTCTCTGTTTTACTTTAAAATGACACAAAATAATTATTTGTTAATTGTGATGAAAAATTTTTGCTCTAAATCGTCTGCGAGCCATATACCGTCAGCGAAAGAGCCATAGGTTCCCGACCCCTGGTATAGACGATTGAGTCTAAAATTGTCTCAAAGAATAGACAATCGCACGTGTCGCTAGGGTAGCGACACTTGGCCAAGGAAATGTATATAAGCTTGCAAATATTGCTACGATAAACTGTAAAATAAGATTGTGTGCCAGTGATCTGGCTCACACTGGGGATTGTGGCACTGCAGCTGCTACTATAATAAAAAGAAAAGTGCGATACGATCAGCGGACACACACATATTTTTGCTTGACTAGAATCAGAACAAACCATATACGCGCTTTTTTTCTCACCAGACGGGTAACACACGCGCATACTATTTGTCTTGAACAAACATACAGAGACAAGGAGTGCATGAAGCATGGGCAAGACGCCCAGCTGATAAAACTAAGACCTTGGCAGATCGCCAAAGTCATTAATTTAACTCAAACAAAAAGAACTCCCCAAACATTCCCTAGGAACGGCTGGGTATCACCATCAGTCCCAGGTGAGGCAGGTGGAAGACAGGGCAGTAGGGTCAGAATATACCTTTTCGGGAGGTATACAGCCGGAATCACGGTAGGGAAAATAACAGCCAGTAATTGTTCAAATTAAAACAGGGGGGCTATTCAAGGAACCAGGTCCCTATCAAGCGCCGCACGACAGAGATATGGGAGGGGGGAAGGGGGGTCATTCGTGAGGTAGGTTGTTAAGTGAGGAGTACCTGTACTAATCCACATGCGAGTATCTGCACTAAGGATATGCGATTAGATTATTTTGTTCTGTCAATATTTATTTTATTTAAAAAAAAAGGTCCATAAAATACTGTATTTCATTCTTACTGGTGCTAGGACCTTCCTCCCAGTTTTCTTTAATTAGGTCTAGCATCCCCCCGGGGTCTCCTGCCAAAGAGGAGTTCAAAGGGAGAAAATCCCAGGGAGGCCTGGACAACCTCCCACACCGCAAACAACAGGGGGTCCAACCACTTGTCCCAATTATGGCTATCGTCGTGAATGAACTTTCAAATCATGTTTTTCAGCGTTTTATCAAACCACTCCACCAGGCCGTCAGTCTAGTTGTTGGTACCGAAGGGCCGTCGGGAAATGCTCTTCCAGGCGGCTCACCATAACCAAGTGGCTGGTCACCTCGGTCACGAAAAGTGTGTGTGTGTGTGTGTGTGTGTGTGTGTACATGTGCATGTGATGTGTGTGCGTGTGATGTGTCAGGGGAGGGAGGGGAGTGTACAGAACTTTGGTTCTGATTGGTTCTGGTGTATGAAGTCGGTATTATATCATAGCACCTCCAAGCCGCGAAAAAGGCTGCCCTCGAGCCCCGCGGTCGTATAGACACCCCTTGACCATAGGAAAGCTCCGAGCACCCTGAACTGCAGCCACAGAGGACCCCCCAGCCCCCAGAGAAGCCCGGAGCCCATAGAGCAACACTTAGGTACGGCCCCAAGGAGCATAAACCAGTCCCGGAGAGCGTGAGGAGACCCTGCACTCCTGAGGCGCGCACATACAACCCGCCCCTACATGCAGGCACAAGACACAGCTGCAGGTGCAAAAACTGGGCCGCGGACACCAGCCCCGGATTGCGGGCCCAGAGCCAGGCCCCGCGCCGACAGACTGACACACCACCCAAACCGCCCGCCTCACCTTACTTTACTTATTACTCCCTGTAGAAAGTAATTTTTTACACTACTCATTACATTACTTTTACGTTACTCCGCAACATCGCCTGAGATTCATTGTCACATAATTGTTTCACAGTTGGCATTGTACCTTCCTGTTTCCAAGCATGCATCGTGTTCCGATTTTGAGGATTACAGAGAGAGAATTACAAACCAATGTAATGTAACTTGTTACCCCTCAACAGTGGTTGTATTGAGGTGACACTGACAATCGACACCTTGTAATTCCAAAGAGCAGCAGAGCACTGATAATGCACCTTGCACATACACTCTCATGGGCAGGTAACCCCTGGGCCACACCAGAAGTGACAGGTCAGCGTCACGAAAGCAGTACAGCAACGCTCAGATACATTGCATTTTAATCAATATGGAAGGTCACACCAGGCAGATGCATCAGTGTCGCGAATGCGGCATGCCATGAGGCTCCTAAACCCCTCGTGTTTTTTTACGCCTTAGCTCTATTTTTCCGGGCGCAAACTGTAAACTGGAGCCTAGATTCCAATAGAGGTCCACTCAAAAGGTGTATTTAGCAAAAACATTTTATCACCAAGCCTGGTATGCATCAACCACATTTATAAAATCCCTAACGTGGATTACTGACAAACTAATACAAGTAAAGAATATCGAAGAAAATATTATCATTCCAGCAGGAAAAAAATATCACACCCGGGAATAGACTTTAGCTTTTACTTCATACTTGGGAAGTAGTTTTATAGACTCTATTGGTCAAGTATACTGTACCTGTCAACAACACGGAAGCGGGACAGTCTCCTTGCTGCTTGGAGTCAACAACATGTGGGCTCTAGTCAAACTGACTTGTCAAGCAATAGATTTGTGGAGTAGAGAAATCTGTCGATTTATTCATCAGTTTTTAAGCGTTGTTATTTTGTTTTGTCAAATGTACAATAATATATTCTTGGCATTTTTTTCTTCATTTAATAATCAAACCACAAATAACTGATAACAAACAAATAATCAGAAAACACTTTATTACAGAAACAGTTCAATAAATACACATGTATAGATTGTGGAAATATTGGTCGTGTGTGGAAAAGGTTGGCACAACCAGGTGTATCACCAAGCCTGTGCAAAGGCTACTGGCAAGTGCCACTGGAGGAGTCATGCAGACCATACACCACATTCCATACGCCAGCCGGACTCTGTCAGTTCATGGTGATGCCTTTTGGGCTGTAGTGATCTACAGCAACATCTGGGAAGAGGGGAGGTAGAGCCTCCAATGGATCAGGTGGCAGCTATCCAAAATTGTCCTCGCCCTCAAACCAAGAAGGAGGTATGGTCCTTCCTGGGACTGGCTGGATGGTACCGACAGTTTGTGCCAGAGTTCACATCGATCGCTACTCCACTCACCGCTTTGACGAATAAGGACCAAAATAACCCTTTTCCTGGACAGAGGACTGTGGGAGCCTCAGAACATGGCGTGCCTATGTTCCTTCTTGGTTCTCAAGAGTCCAGACTTCCCAAGAAAGATTTTGGTGTAGGTAAATGCCTCCGCAGTTGGCCTTGGAGCGGTCCTGGCCCAAGGGGACCCTCTGCCATGCTTAGATGCCCTCTGCCATGCTTAGATGCTTATAAGTAATGATCATTCATCCTGCGAGAGGGGCTTGGTTTTATAAAAAGATCCGTCAAATATGCAGGTCCTCAGTTGGTTTGAGTTACAGAGAAGATAACAGTGGCGTTTGTTTCGACTGCTATTTGGTTGCTCATCAGTAGAGTTAAATTAGTACTCGCTCGTAAATATCTTGTAAATTCTTTATTCTACATTATTTTTGCTTGTGTGTGGGAGAAATTTGTGACAGGTAAGGTATAATCAGCAGGAATACCCACCACACCAGATACCACCACCAAGGCCCAGTCGCAGCACCAAGGGGCAGCCACCCCATAACAACCCGCTATAGTCACAGTGGCCCGCCAAGCACCCCAACAAGCCCCCCGAAGATTATTTTACTACTTTTGAAGAGGGAAACCATTCTATCAGTGTCACCACCCTCTATCTCCGTGTAGATGAACATAAAAGACTAAACCAGATATTTTAACGGAAAAACAAAGGTCTCTTAAAGTTATAACAACCAAACCAAAGACATTGGTCACATTTACAAGTGAGGGTTTTTACCAACAAATCAAAGGGCTCTCCAAGATGACTGAACAAACAAACTGAACAAACGCAAGCATCAAAAACGTGTGTAACAAAAGTCTATCTCTGAAGTAATCAATCGCCTGTCCATGAGAAGGATTCTCTGCCAGGTTTTATGCCTCCAACAGCTGCCTCTGATTGGACCGGGAAATTGATGGAGCAATCATTGTGGAGGATCCACACAGCTACTTTTCCATGCAATCAGCCATTGACGAGTTGGAGACCACACCACAACAGATATATTGAGTTGCAGTTGACTGAAGATAACATGCTAAATAATTGAAGATGCAAGGTGATGGTGAAAAAAGCGATGGTAACGTTATAATGTTGGTTAATTGGTGCTTCGGCACGCTGATGGGTGAGATGATGGATAGCTAGCTTGATGAAGGATGGAACACCAGGAGCTTTGACTCAGGATGGGAAGAATAGCCTTAAGCAGCGCCGATGCAGAGGGAGCGTCCAGTACCCGAGTACATTCGGGTAAGATGTTTGACTGGATTACAATGTCTCTGAAGCGATGATGGCACCAGAAACTAGTAGCGATACTTAGTGTTTCAGTAGTGAAAAGGGGTCAGTGAGAGAAGAGTTGAGAGAATGTCAGTAATGGATGAAGCTTGAGAAGGGTAGAGTAGGGTTGAGGTGGAGTTGAGACTGAACAGGAATATGGGAGTGGCTCGTCTGGTTGGTTTGATATGCTTGAGGGTGAAAACCAGTGGGTCCTGAGTGTTTATGGCAATGTCGGAGAGGATGGGACGACGAAGAGGGTCGTAAGAGGATGAGGTGAGCACCGGAGAAAACAGAAGAATGCCAAGGGAAACATGGATTCCAGAGTCTTGTCTAAGTGAGGCCTGAGGTAACCAGAGCAGAGGGTGAGTATGCAACAGTGAGGTACGCCGGCGGTGAGCGCAAGCTATTGGAGCATTTCCTGTCATTGGAGCCCTTTGAAGGTGGGTAGTTTGGCTGTTGTGCAAAAGCTAAGACAATTAATTGACAGGTGGATCTGACGGGTATATGTAGGTAAAGTTGATTGGTAGTGGGTGTGGTGGGGCCGTGGTCTCTGCTTCTGAACCTCAGTTAATTCTAACCCCATATCGTGGAAGTGAACGTGCTACACAGACAGTAAACAAAAGAGACACAACGCAACACAGCACACAGACTCCTACCAACAAACAATAATCTGCTTTTATATTTTTCTTCTGTTTTGTTCTGTCTGTAATGTGATTTAGCTGATTCGCAGTGTGTGACGTCATGGTGCATTCCAAAACCTCAAATTTTTCAAGAAGGTACTGTGTCTCTGAAAAACTGGTTCTTGGCTGAACTTCAATATAAACACATGGTAAATGGTTTGTGTTATCCTACTGATATTAAAACACCTTTTTCAGATTTGTGAAAACTTTATTTTATTTCTGAAAACAGGCAAAAGGTAGACCGGCGATTGAAGACCAAGTCTATCTCAAAAACCGCAGTACTAATTGTAGTCAAACCTGGACTAGACTAAAATAAGAAGCCCAAACGGCATTTCAAATCCTCCGATTTGTGAAACCTTTATTCTGTTTGTGAATGTTCACATGTGTTCGGGCCAGTATTGTTGTATTTCACTGCTGGGTATGTCCATTCATCAAACCTGGCACAGTTTCATGGGAGCTTTGGGTAACTGACAATTAATGGTTTGCGCTGTTTAACATGTTAAGAGCTGTATCCTCCCACAGTGTTTCAGGAGTGTTGACCCCTCTTATTCCTTTATACCATTAAAACTATGAATGTGTTGCCTAAGTGCTCTGTAAATGGAAGAAAAAAAAAAAAAAAGTACTTGAAAGTTCATTGAAATGCACTTCAGAAAAATTGTAGTTGATTAGTCTTGTACTGGCTACCTTTTGATCACTTCGTAGCAGTGCTCAAGTGCTGGTTTTGTGTGCACGTAGGGTGTCCACAGTATACCCACCTACCAAGACACCACTGGTTCTCTCCTCTACACACGCACGCACATACACACACACACACACACACACACACACACACACACACATCAAGCTGCCACAAAATGAACAGGCCTCCCTGCCCCACAGCTAGTGACTGGAGAGAAAAAGCTAGACAAAAGTGTGTGTGTGTGTGGGGGGGGTTGGACAGCATTGTCACGAAGGAGTGCAACTCGATACTCTTGCACATTGAATATTTCCCTAGAGGGGTTTATTTTTTCCATTACCCCAGCACAGCAGAATGATGGAGTCATTTTTGCTCTCGCTCTCTCTCTCTCTCTTTCTTGCTCTTGCTCTCTCTTTCCCCTCACGCTCTCCTCACACCTCGATTCATCCCCGTCTTCTCTCTTGGCTCCGCAAATTTCCATAGATACCTTGTGCAAATGTAACCTTTTGCCAGCCAAATCTTTGGTTGCTTGCTGCCGGGAAATAGGGGGGAAAAATTCCCACACACACAACACACACACACACACACACACACACACACACACACACACACACACACACACACACACACACACACACACACACACACACACACACACACACACACGCAACTGAACCCTACTTTAAGTATGCTTTTCCTATCTGTAAACTTAGACTGTTCTTTCTGTGGGAGTGAAGAGAGCTAAGGGCTGCTGCATTTAATTATGGTGCCACCTTGTGGTTATACTGCATTTGCAAGAAGCTCACAAAACGTCACTTATTGGACGGCATTCTCAGAAACTGTGCAAATGAAGTTGTAGAAGTAAACAATGTCCTTATGTCCATTCCATGGCTTTACTCTCTGTAACAATGACTTTAGCCTCCCCTTTTCTTTGCAGCTGATAGGGTTGGGCAAAAGCGCAAACCAATCCGATATTTTTATTTTCCATTGTGAACAGCATTACATATGATGCAAATCACAGGCAAATACTCCAAAAAAAATCCTAAAGTCGCCACTGCTCAGGACACCTATTTTTTTTTATCCTTCAAAATGCCATGGCATGCACAACATTCATGACATTCATTCACACAGAATTGAGAAAATGTAAAGGCAAAAATAAAGAACTTATATATTATATTAATTCCAAATTTTTCTTTTACATTTTCACAATGTCATCCGTGTTTTGACTTTGCATTGTCAATAGTTTGATGCGCTCATGTGTTTCAGCTGATCTTTGACTTTTGTCATACAAAACCTGTACTTGGTGTTCACTGACTCTGAACACATGTTTTTAAGGTGTAAGGCTTACCACTGGTACATTAAAAGGGTTCCCTGTTAACTTGGAAAAACTCCCCGTACTCCATGACATCTTTGAATCTGTGTTCAAATTCCTGTTTTAGTTCCTTCCATATGCCTCCCATAGCCATCATAGTTAAAATGTTGCAATAGCTCAGGGTGGTCACTTGTGCAGGATCTTAGTTTGGGAAAGTGATCGAACTGTCGGTCAGGTATGAAGACAGTAGTGATCTTGTGTTGGAAAGCTATGACCGCCCGTAGCATATTATCTGGATGCTTCCCTTTTCCTTGGAGTCGGAGGTGAAGGGAATTCAGATGACATGTTTGGGAGCGCCAGCTTTTAATATCCAGTGTGGATCCTCAAAGCGTTTTTAATTGGCACTAGACTTCTGACAAATAAGGCACAACAGAGACGATTCACGCTGCAGAAAGGAAAAACTCCTCTGCCCCAAAATCCTGAAACCTTCGGTGTTCGTCTTAAATCACCCACACTTTCCTCTTAGCCGGTCGTCAAAGTACTCTGTTGGTGTCTACGCCGGTGCTTGCGTTCATGGGTCTGTGTCGGTGATTCTGCGCATAGACCGCCCAAACGCTAGAAACGCACCCCAGTGGCTTTTTCAGGGCCTTCCGACACAGAGAAACACTCTCACCCAGTAGAGAGCAGGCAGGTTTAATATCAGTCACATATCATTCAAAACATTCAACATTCAAACATGCGCCCCACCCGGCCCCAAGGCCCGAGCGGCCGCCCATGTAGCCGAGTGTGCTCGGCACAGGACACCCCCCACCCCCTGACGCCTGCAGACAGGCAGATATCTCCATATATTCCATCATTCAGTAGCAAAGATTCAGGGACGATTCCTTAGTTATTGTCTTAAAAAATCAGCAGTAAGCATAGAAAGTTCCATCTACAAGGCGGATCCACAGCTGGAGGACAGACTTCTTTGAGACCACTAAGGCAGCCACACCTGAAGAGACAAAGCATCCACTTGTCCCATCCAGCATGCGTTCGGACGCGTGGGCCGTGGGCGCATGCTGCATGCCTTTGGACCAGCCGGGCATCTTCGGGAATCCATGCAGGACTCATTGCCTCTGCTTGAGGCACGACGAGCACGGACGACTCACAAATGACTTTCGGTTCTTTTCATTTTCGAATGGAAAGACGGGTGAAAACCTGTGTGTCCAGATGTAGTTACAGAGTCGTGGATATAACTAATTACTCTTTTTTTTGCGGAGCGCCTCCCGACTCCTAGTGTTTCGACAACAATTCATCATTTATGTTGTACTAGTCCAGCATAGAAATGTAATTCCCGGATATGGAAATAATTTTATTTGAATTAGTTGAATTAAATGCTTGGTAGCATTTTGTGTGTGCCTGGTTCATTGGCCAAAGAACATAATGCGGGCTCGAGGACAAAATAAAATTTTTGAAATAACCACAGGTGTGATGCCACTTTATGTAGAGCAACAGAGCTGATCATGTAGCATGCGATGTGGGCTTTGATTGAAGGGCTGCATAACTGGAGAGATCAAGAGAAAGTGGAAGAAGTGAGGAACACTGTAAAGAAAAGCAGTTGTTTGGTGTGGACATAAAAACAGCGATGAAGTGAGAAACCATGGGGATTCTTTGTAAACATATAGGCGCCCCTCTTTCATTTTTTAGTAAATACACATCTATATTTTTGAAAGAGCAAATGGTCAAAAGTCTCTATCAAACTCTTGGGGCATTTTAAGTCTTCCACGACCTAAACATTGACTTTTGTGTTTGAAGTGGTTTCCGGACTGTTTGCGAAGGACTTTAATTGGAGCTGCTTTGCCACAAATTGTGAGTAATCTTCGCAAAGAGTAGCCAACACTTGTAAGGAAAAGCCGAGTTGGTAGGAATGAAGCCATTTCCTCCTGAGAATTACCTCTACGGTTAGTGCTATCAGCAAAACACATTGCCATTGCCAACGCATAATGTACCCTATTTTCTGTGCCAGAGCAAATGTACGCTCATTTAATTCCTTTATCCATCTCTCTTTCTCTCATTATCTTTCTCTGTCTGGATGGCATGCTGAAGTCTAAAAAGCAAGCCATTGCAGTGTGGAGGTGTTCAGGAGGACTTTACCTCCCTGAAATATTAATGAGAAAATGTGCCATGCATTTTTAACAACGCTGCAGCTACTTCAGGGGTTTTACTTCGCTCTCCTTTATTCTCTCCCCCTCTACTCCCATTTTTTCCCCCTCGCCTGTTCTGTATCAGGGCCTCTCTTACTTTCTTTTCTCTTGTAGTTTGAAATGCAATGATACACAGTGTCTGCTGTTGAATGTCTTGTGCTGATAATTAGAGGACTCCAGTCCAGTCAAGCCAACCAGCTTCACAACAATCCGCTGCATATCCCAACCTAGTTATAAATAAAATTCTAGCGTCCCTAAACAAGCATTGTTTATGTTGTCTCCTGGCAAGAGCACAGTACAGTGCTACGGACTAGCCCTCCCTCTATCGGGTTAGAATTCCAGCCTGCCGGGTATTACAACTGTACAGGATTCTAAAGATTGCTCAGACTAGGTAGCGAATAGACTCGCCCCTGCTGCTGTCTCCTTCCTGAAGCCTCCACTGTTTCAGCCCTGAAATATACCCCCTCAGTAACCCTGCAAACTAAAGGATATAAGTCAAAAGGCCACTCCAGTTAACGACAGCTCTATTCTAGTTAGTGCCAGTTAGTGTGGTTGCTGGGTGTGCATTTAATGACAAGTTTACTTTTGTCCTTAGGAGATGTTTCTTACTGGGGCCTAGGCTAACAATTTACATCCTATAATGCGCTCTTCCTAACTTTTTACCATCTACAAGAAGGGTAATCAGGCTTAGGTGACTTGCATCTCTCAACTAAAATAACAAGTATTCATTGAAGCAGTGCAAAGGGGTAATTAATCATAACGTGATATGGACAAATCGTGATTAATGGTGTTGATAAAATCAAACAATCAATCTGATCAAAATCGGTAAAATGAAAAATAAAATAAAATAATAAAAACATACCCTAATGCTTTCCCTATTCTAATTTGGCCTCATTTCAATTTGGGAGCCAGCCGAAGGATCTGATCAGGAACCTCCAAGCTGGCTTTACCAGCGGCGATGGTAGTGGCGATGTTCTCCAGAGCAGCCCACCTCCCTGTACAAGGAGCCCAGGCCTCACTACAGTCGAACAACCGCTGCTCGCTGGGGGGACTCAGGTGTCCGAATAATCAGGAGAAGGGTTGGCGTGACAAAGTCGCAGATTCCAATCTGCTTCTTGGTCCAGCGTCGTAATCCTCTTTAGGTTCTTGTCGTGTCTTCTCCGGAGCAAAGAATCCCAATGTATTCTGCTTGTTTCATCTTTTTATGACTTCTGCCAGCGTCTCTCTTTTGCGAGCACATGATCGGTGATTCATGCTTCTTTGGGAATCAAGCTGACGTGGTGACATTACTTGTTGCAATTATTTTTTCTGTGCGTCTGCAAAGATAACGTGTTTGGTATTTTTCCACATGACTCATGCCCCTGTGATTTCTCCGACGTTTTAGGTTTTCTCCTAAAATAGCCGTTCCAGGCCAGCCCACATAAAGCCCCAGATTACATGTAAAATTATATTTTACTGTAAATACATTAACTCTTTTTTTCAGATTTCCACAGTGTATATACGGTATACATCTTTTCTTTATCTTACTTTTTTCTTTCCCTAATTCTTACAAATCATCATTACATTAATATCAACATTTCATTCTCACATTGAACCATTTGCTCAACATGGGTACATCATTACCGTCCGGTAATTAGCTTTAGATATAACTTGTAGATTATAGACTAAAATAAAGTCATCCATAAACAATTTGTCATCTAATTGTCATTGTTTGTACTTAAGTGCTTAACTCATTTCATTATTGTTAAAGATGATGATTATTTTAAGTAATCTTTCTTTATTGATTCATTTATTCTCTTCTTCTACCTCCTCAAGTATGGGCAAGTCCATCAGCCAGTCCAGGATTCGGCAGCTCCCACTCCAGAACCCCAGCCATTTCCTCCTGCAGTTCCTCACATTGGCCTGTGAGGCCTACCCTACCTCCCTCCGCCGCTTCCATTACTCGGAGGGGAGATCCTGCTGGGAAAATGGCCTCCAATCCTTTCATCCATCGTGGTGTGATTCCCTTCACTGCGTCCGGTTCTCGTGTCAACTTGGGTGGTGGCAGCTCTCATTCTCCTCCGCTGGTCGCAGCGGATGCGTTCTTCTTTTACTCATTTTCTTCCCTCGTCTGAGCCCTGGTTTCAGGCCTTATCTTGCCTATAGCCTTCTTCACGGGCTTAGCCGCGCTTGTGCTGGGTTTTGGTTCTGGTGTGCCATCTTCCACAGGGACCACCTCCTTCTCCTTACTGCAGTCCTGTCTCGGATCTCTCCAGAGACGACGCCTCCACCGTTTACTCTCCAGCTCATTCGGTTGTACCATATCCTCCTTCTTTAGTGATCGCTTATCCCTCAGGATACAAGGTATCACGGTACAAGGTATGCGGTAGATAGACTGCAGGCTGCAGCTCGTGATCCACTGTGCATTTCTCCAAACAAAACCAATAAAAACTGTGTTTTTTTTATTGTAGATGTCTTTTTTTTTTTCTTTATTTATTTTCCGACATTTATATGAAACAAAAAATCCCCGCATCTGATAGCTCAAGTGCATCGTGGTGCGGTGTCCGTGTCTCCCACAAGCTTGGAGCACGGCAACGACCGGCAAAGTCTGAACTTTTAAATTGGGCCTTGTAGATCTAATACGGGTGAAGAACTCAACAACTGGATTGATTATTTCTCACCTCAAATTTGTTCGGAAACATATTTTGGTAGCCCGATAAGGTGAAATCAGTGAAAATAACGGAGGAAATACAATGAAACCAAGAAGCCACGCTCAAACGCCATTGGCTCAGAGAACGCGGAACTTGTGCTCAAACCCCTTTGGCTCACAGAACTCTGTGCCTCGGGAGGGTGGCTCCTCCCACAGAAAAACAGCCTATTTTGTAACAGGATGGTATAGACTATAGAGGTATGTTAGGATGGCTAGAATGCATAGTCTGAGTGGTATTTTCAGCATAAAAAGAATCAGGAATATGTTTTTTGCTGACCTCAAAGACCTACAGTATATTAACGTGTGTATAAAGGAGCATAAATGGTCCCCTTCGAATCTCTGGTTTCTCGCGGAAATTCGGAGGGGCTTCCACCTTGAAATGTTTTTAGAAAAGGACTACTGGGATCTGAGATTACCTAATGATTGACATATTGGTTCTTGCCCAGGGCAAGAAGGCATAATACAAAGGCATAAATATGTATTATTACTATGTAATAAGCTAGCACAAATACATATAATCATCGTATTTTTTATTTATACCCTATATACCCATAAAGTATTCTTGTTGTTCCCTCTTATGCAGGTGGTGCAATCTGAGAGAGATTAGTGTCTGCAAAGTGGTGGTAGGGGAGTGTGTTGCTAGGCAGCAGTGGATGGCGGCCTGTAGGATGACTCTGGAGGCCAAGAAGAGGAAGAGAGTGAAAGAAGAGCCAAAGATAAAATGGTGGAAGTCAAAAAAGGAGTAGTGATGCATGCAATTTAGGGAAGAGGTAAGGCGGGCAATAGGTGGGAATGAACGGTTACCAGGTGACTGGGAAACAACTGCAGGAGTGGTGAGGGAGACGGCCAAGAAGGTACTTGGTGTATCATGCGGGAAGAGGAAGGAAGACAAGGACTCTTGGCGGTGGAGTGAGGAAGTACAGAAGAGCATAGTGCAGAAGAGGCTGGCGAAGAAGAAATGGGATAATCAGAGAGATGAAGAAAGTAGACGGGAGTACAAGCTGATGTGGCGCAAGGTGAAGAGAAGGTGGCAAAGAAAAAGGCATTCGACGAGTTGCATGAGAGGTTGGACAGGAAGGAAGGAGAAAAGGACTTGTACCGATTGGCAAGACAAAGGGACCAAGCTGGGAAGGATGTACAGCAGGTTAGGGTGATGAAGGATAATGATGGGAATGTGCTGACTAGTGAGTAGAGTGTGTTGAGAAGGCGGAAGGAGTACTTTGAGGAGTTGATGAATGACGGAAATGAGAGGGAGAGAAGAGTGGATGATGTGGGGATAGTGAATCAAGAAGTGCAGCAATTTAGTAAGGACGAGGTGAGAACAGCATTAAAGAAGATGACGAGTGGAAAGGCAGTTGGCTCAGATGACATACCTACATACCTGGGGAAGCATGGAAATGTGTAGGTGAGATGGTAGTGGCGTTCCTATTTCTGTTGAGTTTTATTTATTTTTTTTACTTTTTGTGTATATTTGACAATACAATTTTAATTACATTTAATTAAATTCATTAGTTAGTTAGTTTTTTTATGCCAATGGTCTCAGTGTAACGCACCAAATCTCACAACAACAAATTTTAAGTAACCCTATATGTAAATGTACCGAATAAAGGGTTAAGGGATTATGATTCAGATTTCTCTATTGGCGAGATTTGAAAAGAATCCCCATGTGTCAAAAGAACAGAAAAAATATTGTCCTCCGGCAGAAACCTCTCGACAAAGGTAAACCAATTTTTGCTGTCAGGCCCGTTTGGAAGATCCTGTTGGAGGAATTGGCTGGCAGCGTCAGTATCCCCATTTCTTTCACTCATAGAGACTCAATAATAAAAAATAATCAATATTAGCTTGACCCAATACCTAATATAATACGGTGTGACCGCCGTTATCAAAAGAAAGTTACAAGAAAGCGAAGTAAAAGACAAAAGACGTACAAGCAAGACAAATCAGTGTAAAAGAAGCAAACAGTAGATTAAAACATTAATACATTCATTTTTCATCATGTTGATGGCCATGGAAATAAATAAAAGACATTAAAGTATATTTGTAAGGTTTTATTTATATTATTGTTATTTTTGCAAAATACTATGTAACAATTTTGACAAATCCCTTCTCAAATATATACTGTCATTTGTGCGTGTGCATGTCTGCTGTAAACGGGAGTTGAAATGACCTGATTGAAATTATTTTATGGAGAATTGGGTGGAGGCATAAGAAAAGAAAAGAAAAAAAAAAGGTGACAAATAATCTCTTGAACTTGAACCTGATCGTCTCGAGATTCCGGGAGTAAAAACCCTTTTCCTCCCTCACCCACAGAATAACGCATTTGTGCGATTTGATTTGCGCACGCCACGGCCAACGATAGCGAAAGAACACAGCGACGCCTGGCGGTCTGCAGGAGCCGCCGCAGCCACGCTGCCGCCCTGGACACGGCTCGCTGATTTCACGAGTCACCATCTCATGTGCACAATTTAAACAAAATAAAATGAATAAAACCTGTAAAAAAAAAAGCCTCTGTGTTTTAAGTCAGATCGTCTGACATTCGTGTTAAATGTCTTCATGGTATGGGAGTGATTTTTTTTTTTTTCCCCTCCAATGGTGGCAAACAGTATAAGCCACAATCAAATGAAGCATGTACTGAAGTAGTATCTTTATTGGTCACATGGCACACCACACTACAACACACACACACACACACACACACACACATGCTTTTTGGGTGGTGGCCTCTGAAGTGTGGCCTCCACATTTCACCCATCCTGCCTTGTCCTTCCTGCGGGAGGGTGGTGGGGGTGGGGGTGACGTGTGCATGTGAGGTGGAGGAAGCCCCGTGTGAGCACGGGGAGACCATGCAAACCCCACACAGGAAGGCTCCCACATGATCATCCCCGGTGACCGAGGAGGCTTCTGACGTCACACTGACACAGTAGTCTCTCTCTCTCTCTCTCTCTCTCTCTCTCTCTCTCTCTCTCTCTCTCTCTCTCTCTCTCTCTCTCTCTCTCTCTCTCTCTCTCTCTCTCTCTCTCTCTCTCTCTCTCTCTCTCTCTCTCTCTCTCTCTCTCTCTCTCTCTCTCTCTCTCTCTCTCTCTCTCTCTCTCTCTCTCTCTCTCTCTCTCTCTCTCTCTCTCTCTCTCTCTCTCTCTCTCTCTCTCTCTCTCTCTCTCTCTCTCTCTCTCTCTCTCTCTCTCTGCGCCCCAGCAGAGGGCGTTATGGGAAATGTAGTAGTCTTATCCAAAATGTAGTCGACGTTCTTCGTCAGAAAAATAATTTGAAACGTTGTACTCACGTCGTTCTCACACAAAAAAATTAAATTTAAAAAAAATATATATATATATATATATATTTTTTTTTCTAACTTCCGGAACGACCGGCTCCGCTCAACTTGTCCCCGCTCGACAAGACGTCCGGCCGCCTGGAATCGTCACCTCCGGTCAGCGAAGACCCCGATGGAACCATATAGGGAGACGCCGTTCGCTGTCATGTGCGGTGGTCACAGTGGCACCTGTGTTGTGATATGTCCAAGCACCGCCTAGGGAGCAGGGATCGAACCGAAGAGCTGGTACGTGCTTTCGATTTACGAAGGAAAGTTGGCGCAAACATTACAAGCCGTAGGAACGTGGCTCCATAGCAAGGAGCCGGTTGTTGGCTAACCGTACCGAAAACAACACGTGGTAGGACCGGCATAGTTACACTATCGCTCAGGCTGTGAGTTTAAAGTGTGTTGAGTGTGTTGGACCGTTGAATTGTGTTATCTTAAATCCAGAACAATAGCCCAACAAAGGGAAGAAAAGAACGCTGATCCTTTGTTGACATTCGGTGTAGGCTGTAAATGTCATCAGTTCGGCAGTGTGCTTTTCTTCAAAACATAAACAAATGTGCTGGCCACTCATTGGATTTGCGCTTTCGTATTTCTAAACTCTGATTTACTGACTGATGATGACTAACTCAAAGTCGTACTCTAACATTTCTTTATATGATCAGACGTACTGGAAAATATAGTTATAGCTACGGAATACTGGAACTTGTAATTGAATGATTGCAGAAGAGTATTGAGCGCAATCAATTGCTAAAGGGAACTTGTATATATATATATATATATACACACATATATATGATAGTTTCTATCTATCTATCCATCCATCTGTCCATCTTTCCATCTGTCCATCTATCTTGCATAATTATTGTGGCCAAAGTGATGACGATCATAGGGTCCTTGGGGATATTTCTGGCCCTGGTCACAAGATGAGCTCTGACAGCTGAAATCTTGCCAAGATAGAGCCACATATGGCCGCTGGGGCCACCAGTCCTCTCTCGTCCTTGGTCTAGCTTGGTCTGTGTTTAGACAGCTTTTATAGAAATTGGTTAAGGAACGAATGTCATTGTGTTTCTTAAACACAAGCCAGTATACTTCTCCAAATGAATAAACAGGACCAAAAAAAAAACCACAAGACGGAAACCAAACCAAAACTTTGTGATTACAGGTTGCAATCACGCCGTACTGTGCAAATCTAACCACATACAAGTGCAAGACATCTGTAAGGAATCTGAATAAAAAGTTGTATTTATCAGTATTTTTTCTCGGTACATTTGAGCAATATGATAAGTATTCATATGTTGTTAGTGCGTTATGTCAATACAACAGCTTAATAGTAGTCCACAACAAGCCAAGTGTTTTGTTCCACATTTCTAACCGTCCGATAAAATAAAATAAAGTTTCAATGTTTATGTTTAGGGAGCTGAAAACAAATCGTGTTTATGAGGCATGTCCTTTCCCGGAGGGAGTCTGTAGTCTTAGTTCACTAGTATTTGTCAAAATATAAAGTGTTAATATAAATTTGATTCTTATATACTGTGTGTGTGTATATATATATATATATATCTCATTATTGCATCGTTTCAAGTATGCATTTAATTCTACAGGTCTGCCAAGAGTTGGGCCATCAGTTTATCAGCACAGACGTGTAAGTATTTACGAGTTTCCGTGTTTATCCTTTCCTATTGTAGCGTGATGTTTATCAATAAATGTATTTTTCACATGGGAAAAACATGCTAAGTTTTATGTCTTGTCTGGCTTATGTCATTTAGTGTACCTGCTACAGGAGCATCTGCAGGAATGGAGCTTTGTAGCAGAACTGAAACATTCATTTTTATTTATTTTTTTGTTTTTGTTGTTTTAGGTACACTGTGGATTATGTTGAGGGGCATTTGGGGCTAAATACATTGTTTTCTTAGTGTGCTGAAGTTGAACGTTTCTGCAATGTAGCGACATGTTGATTAATAACTGTCTAAACTGCTCAGTTCTAAATAAATACTGTGACGTTTGGATTGTGACAGGATGGGCGACGTCGTTGAAGGCGAGACAAACTTCTACTCCAGTGCCGAGGGGTACTGGCGAGAGGTCCCCCCCACAGTGGACGGCATGCTGGGCGGCTACGGCAGCCTCTCCAGCATCGACATTAACGGATCAAAGGCATTTCTGCAGAAATTCATTGGTGTAAGATAGTCCCTTTTTTTAAATGAAGAAAATGCATTTGAGGATATAGTGTATTGTGTTAAACACATGTCGTCATGCACGCTTACATTTTCTACTGTTATCATCTACTGGACAAAAGCAGGGCGAGGGGAAGACTGGCACCACCTGTGCCCTTGACTGTGGAGCAGGTATTGGAAGGATTACCAAGCGTTTACTACTCCCGCTCTTCAGCACTGTGGACCTGGTGGACGTAACCCATGAATTCCTGGACAAAGCCAAGACGTATCTAGGCGAGGACAGTAAAAGAGTGGAAAACTATTTTTGCACTGGCCTGCAAGATTTTGTACCGGAAAACGGCCGTTACGATGTCATATGGATCCAGTGGGTCATCGGTGAGTCTGGTTCATTGGTGTTGAGCGATAACGCAGAGTGCGGCTGTACGTATAAGTGTTTGCTACTTCCTTGTCTTTCTCCTCTTCAGGCCACCTGACGGACAAGCATCTGGTCGAGTTCCTGCAACGCTGTCAGAGCGGTCTGCGCCCCAACGGCCTTATTGTCATCAAGGACAACGTGTCGTACGAGGGCGTGGTCCCAGACGAGGTAGACAGCAGCGTGTGCCGAGACCTTGGAATAGTGCGCAGCTTGGTGGCCAAGGCGGGGCTACGCATCGTCCAAGAGGAGCAACAAATGAACTTCCCGAAGGAAATCTACCAGGTCCACACGTTGGCTTTCAGATAGGGGGAGGGATGGCGAGGGGGAACTCTATAGGAATCACAGAATACCCAATTCTGAACATTTGTTTTTTTTAATATTCACATTTAAGTTCACTGGTAGCTGCCAGTCGGATACCCGTGGAATTGAATGAACGAAGGCAATAAAGTCTAAGTTAAAATACACGCAGTATCTGAAGTGGTCTACTCCAAGGTTTTAAGGTTGCTAAAGTTCATATAAATGTTTCATATTCGCCAAGCAGCTATGACCTATTTTGTATTTTTTAGGTTTGTCAACAACATACAGTGCAATCCATAAGCCACAGGGTCAGGGAGTTTCCTGTCAATCTGCACTCCTGGTCTCTTGATGGCACAAGCATTTGATATCAAAAGGCAATACCGCTTTTGTGACCTACGATATTAAGAACCGTGCTAAAGGTTTTTGTGACCACCGCTCCAAACAAAGTGTGGGGGACTTGGCAGATGTTGACACACACATCAGTGAGGGATAAGCTGCTTTTGAACCATAAGACACGATGGCCGTTTCGTAGGTGTGCATATGAATGTGTTTTCTTTAAGGTTTATAATATTGTGTGGGTCCATTTTTGAAAATGTCCCCATCAATCATCGATGTCAGACCTTAGAAACAGTCGCTCCGTCTCATCTCAAATATCTTTGCTGCAATTGTGAAAATGTAACTTTATCTGCCTCTGTATACTGACATTTTGAATCGTGTGATTCACATGTCTTTCCTATTCCTCTTCAGATTTTGATATTAAAATCAGATAAAAAGGACAAAAGAACAATGCTTGCAGCTGAGATTTATTGCATTTGCATAATTGCTTCCATTTGATCAATATTGAGCGGATATTCTTTAGTAACACAACTTGGCCTTAAATATCCTGGGTGTGTGTGTATACTTAAATCCATATTCATGCATATGTACAAAAAAAACAGTAGTAAAAAAAACCCCAATATTTATAGTTACTTGGTTTCGTAATCACAACTTGCAATTAAAATTATAATTTACGTCTGGAATATTCATGTCCTCACTTCCAGGAAAACCGGTAATAGACAGGTAGTATAATTATATATAATACGTAGAATCCATTATAGAGCTAATTCCATTATAGAGCTTGGTTTAATTCACACATTTGCCAGCACGTCATTAATGCCTAGTCCAAAAATACAAAGTGTGAAGCTGTTTGTAACTCTTAAAACGAGCATGACGCTGGTAATTGCACTTTGGTTTTAAATTCTAATGTACTGCGTGCAGCTTCCTGACGGTGTGGTCAACTAGCCTGTGAAAAGCCCCTGTGTCAGGATGAGCGATCAGGACCAAGTCTCACTCTGATACCGTCCCGTCCTCTCCATGGCAGCCAGCATCTGATCAGATTCCTCCAATGAGAGACCTCCTTCCTGTTGAAATACTTCCTTCACTGCCTCACACACACTAGTCGGCATCTGTTTTGCGTTGCTGGGGGGGGAGACGACAACAAGGTTATGAGTATGTTTTCTACATCTCTGCTGTAGACGTTGATAGCTCTTTAATTGGCTTGGGCCTATTAGTAATTAAATACAACCAGAGAGCATGACCTAGAGAAATGGAAGGTGTTCATCTCCATCGCTGTATTTAACAAGCTTGTTGTCATGACAGTAAAATCCAAGACTCCATTGAAATAAAGTAATGCCCTGAGGAATTCTTGTGATCCTTCACGGTCTTAATTGATGATCCCAACTTTGAAAATGAGTATACATTTACCATTTATATTAAATGCATTTTGCCTGTTTAGATTTTTTTCTTTTAATGCAATTTTCTTTCTTTTGTAAATACATTTTCGTGTTTGCTTTGCTTTTATTGTTACTGTTTAATGGCCTTATTTTAATGTAAATCACTTTGAGTTACGTGTTGTGTATGAAAGGTCCTATACAAATAAATAAGTTATTATTACTACTACTAATACTACTACACAAGACAGTGAACTGAATATAAAAATAATCCACTCTCCTGTAGGAACCAAATTAGGATTTCAAAGTCGGGTGATCCTTAAAGAGGAACTATTATGCTTTTTCCTTATTTTCTGACACATATTATGTTACAATGTCAGATGTCCATACTAGATGTGACTACAGCATCAAATAATGAGGTAAACTAATGACAAAGTAATCGCTCTGAACAAACGCTCAGGCGTCCGACCGCTGTTATCAAAGGGTTTTTCTACTCTGCACGAGCTGACATCAGCTCGTTACAGATTTCTTTATATGGTCACCCGCTCCATTTCATCCGCTGTGCTTTTCTCCAAACAACACCAATAAAAATTGTGTTTTTATTGTAGATCTATTTATTTTATTTTCTGACGTTTACATGGAACAAAAAATCCACGCGTCAGAGTCCCGGTGCGGTGTCTCCCACAAGCTTGGAGAACGGTAACAAAAGTCAGAAAACATTTTAAATTGGGGCTCATAGATCTTATATGAGTAATGAATGTTCCTGCAATATGATAAGATTCAGCAACTGGATTGCTCATTTCTCACCTCAAATTTGTTCAGAAACAGATTTTGGTGGATTGATAAGGTGAAATCAGTGAAAGTCACGGAGTAAATACAACGAAATCCAGAAGCCATGCTCAAACGCCATTGGCTCAGAGAACCCAGAACTGGTGCTCCAACCCCATTGGCTCACAAAACTCGTGGCCTCAGGAGGGTGGCTCCACCCACTGATACAGAGCATCAGGAATACAATAGATTTAGAGGTATGTTCAAGTGGCTATTTTCAGCAAAAAAAAATTCAAAAATATGTTTTGGGGACCTCAGAGATGTATATAACTTGTGTAAAAATGAGCCTAACAGGTCCCCATTAAGGTTTTTAATATAAAACCTTTCCTCCAATAGAATCAATTCAGATTTTTTACTTACCCTGCAATGTAAAAGTAGCCGTTTTTATTAGCAATCAGGTCCCACAGTAGCTTCGACTGTTCCTTCACACGGTGCTGCACGTAAATCTTGTCCTCCTACAGAAAGACATTTATAGCAATTTGTCATCGCCAACACATTCTTTGTACTCCTGTCAATTAATGGTCGGCAACCATTTCTAGATGGTTGATAATAACCTTGAGGTTGGTGACTGACTACATATTGTAGAAAGATTAACAGTTAAAAATACAGGAAGATGGTCAAGTATTTACAATCACAATTGTTGCGCAGACACGAGTATGGCAATTTGTTCCAGAAGCATTTCCACCCCAGTCGCTTTCACCATCGATTCTAAAAGATACAGCAGCTGCAATCATACACAAGCAAGACTCTAAAGCTTCCTGGATAATGAAACATTACAATATGATTATATGTGTTTTACCTGACTTTTCTCTTGTTAGTTTGGGATCTGAAACTGAAACTAAGCTTTCATGTGATTCTCCGCCTCTTGGAGTAGTGATTAGTTGTTTATAGACCAAAACATGGTAAGATGGCTCTCGAAAGAGGGGGATTGGTGGTGTTTTTCGGTAACAAAAAAAACTGTGCTCTTGTCATCCTTTAGGTCGTCCACAGGACAGAGTTAATGCAGCGATGATTTAAGAATTAATAGAGTGGCATTGCAGGTTGAGAAGTTGAACTCCACTTGCAGACTTACTCTGTCCTAGATGCAATAGCATACAAATACTTTGTGGTATGCCCGGCATGCTGACAGCACAGGTTAAAAAAAAAAATTAAAAAAAAAGAAGAAATGGGGGAAAAAGGAAAAGAAACTTAAGCCAAATCTTAAGCCAAGGACCCCCCCCCCCCCCCAATCATCCTTCAGCACCATTACATTATCCAGGAGATTTCCGTGTTACTTACTGTGCTGCATAATTAAGTTATTGGGTTCTGGAATGGGGAAAATACTTCTCAAACCATTCATGTCTCCCCCTCTATTGTTTGATATTATATAAATCTGTTTTTTTCCATGCTTGATTGCTTGCTTTTCTACCCATTGAGTAGATTAGTAATGCTCAAGCCACGTGTTTTGACCTGGTCTCGGGAGAAAGCCGTGAAGAGGTTCAGTTGTCCAGCTTTAGTCATCTCTTCCCAGTCTGCACTGAAGTAGAAGTCTCTGGCCTCGGAACGACAACCAAAGAACAGCACGTTGGCTGGTATTCAAAATAAAACAAACAAATAAATAAACGAGGGAAAGAGAGATGTCAATTACGGCGCAAAACAGTATTCAGAGCAGCGCTCCGTCGTGGAAAGTAATTCAAGAAAGTGAAATGAAAAATAAACCTCGAACCCTGACCTTTTTTCCCCTGGGCTGTCCTCTCTTGCAACGCAGATCGGAATGGTGCCACTCCCGTCCCCGGTCCAATCATTATGGCGGGAGCGTTCGCATCCTTCGGGAATTTTAAAGTTCCCTGCTTCACCCACAGGGGGACGCAAACCTCCCCTGAGAGATGGATAGAGCAACTTATATCGGATCATCTGCAAAACGAGCGACCTCATATGAAAACAAGTGACTAATAAAGATGGTGACTATTAAGAAAGACCTTCCATGGGGTCTAGGGATGCAAGCCAGCTGGAACAGAGGCCTTTGCGCGGTTTGTAGAGCTTCGTTTTGTATCTGACCACAGCCACCAGAATTTCAATCCTGCATGGTTGTGCCTACAAGGAAACAAGGTCTTTGTTTTTGTTTTTTATTAAAAAAAATAAAAAAAAAAAAAAAAAAAAAAAAAGCATGAATAGCATATAATGAAGTAGTACTGTAGTAAAGTCATTTAGAGACGGCACCACCAGTGGTAGCCAAACTACAGCTCTCATGATGCGTTACCTGAAGGGCGGAGGCAATGGAAAAGGAGCGCGGCTGGATCTTGGGGAAAAGGTCCAGGATGTAATCCACCTTCAAGTCTGCCGTAGCATGAGGGAAGTCTGCCAACACCTGAAAAACACCTGATTGTTAGCTATGGATTTTTTATTTTATTTTATATCATAGCATATTATGGTGCTATAATAAAGACCGGGGCAGCAACATATGTATAACCAACCTCTTCGATATTATTGAAATTAGCTTTATCAGTTTACAAAAAAAAAAAATAAAAAAATAAAAACCTCATAACACATTTCTAGATAATATTCACGCTTTAATTTTTAATTTTGAAATGGACACTCCTTCTGCTGCCCTCCAGGTATTTCCAGAATTAATCCAACTACACGTCATTGCTGAGCTTCAAATTTAGTCAATGAATTTTATGAATATGATATAAATATGTCCCCTATTTATGATTCCAAATTTGTGCACCATTGTATTTACAAATATTTCGATTTTGGTGTGTTTCTGGGACAGACATTTTTGCCTAATATTAATCAGACTTTTAAAAACATGAAGCAGTACACTAACAATAAAACATGACTCAGACCTGCCAACCTTGGCAAAATATTTTGAGTACCACAATAGTGTAACAGGGAGTCTCTGTGGCATTTTGAGTTACTGCAGCTAAATGACTCCATCAGTTATTCACACTGTAGCGTCTCGTAACGAGGCTGATCACATTGTCAGCAAGCTAATATGGCTAACTACTGTATATACAGTATACAAATTCATATCATTAGGATATACCCCTTGAAATGCATCATCTCGTAAAGTTACCAAACGTGTTTACAAACTAGAGATGCACCAATTGCAATTTCCTCTGCGGATTCCTATTTCAGATTTTTTTTTTTTTTTTTTAAGTCTCACCTGCAGATCCCGATTTCCGATCTGCTCTACTTCGATGACAAATACATCTCGTGATCTGATCACGCTCACGTGATTGGACAGCTGCACATATGGACTACACTGCAATCTTCAGTTACCGCAATAGTGTGATTGCTGATTTTGACACTACACTTTTAATGTACTAAATGATTTGTGGATTTAAGCATACGACTGAAACGGAAACAAAACATTGCACCCACAATACCACATTAAAAGACCACCTCCAGCATTTTTGAAGAATTTGTTTTTCAATGGCACTTCCTGCAGCAACATAACTGATAAATACCGAATTTGAGTAGTCCTGTTAGAATGGAACTTGAGAGAAAAAAGGAAAATATGAAGATCCAATCTGGCACACACAGACAGCCGTCTACATAGATAAATCTTCCAGCTCAAAACTTGCTAGCACTGGTAGAGCATCGGCTGTTCATCACTGTTTTCTGCGATGCCGCTCGAGGTGTTGAGCGGGAGACTGAAATTGGCTGGGGGTGGCCTTCAAACAATCCAGCTGTATGCCTTCACCTCCAGAGCGGTTCGCCTGGGCCGGTTGCAGTAATCGTGAAGCTCGTCCTGGCCTTGCGCCGAGCTGAACTCCTCCAGCTTCTCTCGCTCGAGCTCGTTGGTAGCGAAGGTGAACAGCAGCTCAAAGAAGGAACGACGAGGCACCATGGCGAAATCCAGGAACCTCTCCACCAAGTAGCGTACCGTGCACGGCTGTGGGAGCCCGACCGGAACTGCAATTATTTTTGGGAGACACGGGAATCATTGCAAAAGAGAGGCCTATGATGGTGACAATCCTATTCTATATTAGACATATCTATCTATACATACATATATATAAATAAAGAGGAAAGCAATCTCACTTAGCACATTCTCTAGATTTCCCCTTATTTGTTTAGCAATTAGAAGCAGCTTACCACCAGATAATGGAAATCTAGAACAATTGTTAAGTGTGACTGCTGTCTAGATAGAGAGCTCTTAATATATCCAATATAGAATAGGATTATGAAATGGTCAGCTGCTTCCAATAGGTTCCCCATCTATCTATCTATCCATCTATCTATCTAGACAGCTATATGACTTAACAATTGTTCTAGATTTGCTTTTATTCATTTAGCAATCGGAAGCACCTGAACATTTCTATGGACAGATTAAAAACCATGGCAGTGGAAGTTTGAAGAACTTTGTACATCATTGAAATGCATTGCTTCATTAAAGAGACTGAATTGAGGTGAAACATTTTTAGACATGGATCTTAATTCAAGTCAATTCTTTCAGGGGAGGATTGGTATCAAGACCATGTATATACTTTATTACTTAAAAAAAATAAAATGGCAAGGATCCATCTACGACTGAAATGAACACAAATTTTGATTGAAATTCTAATTAAAACACTGGATAGGATTTCTTTGCATCCATTACAATCAGATATTGATGAGACCTATAGCCCCACACACACACACACACACACACACACACACACACACACACACACACACACACACACACACACACACACACACACACACACACACACACACACACACACACACACACACACCTGTAGCATTGCCTGTGGCCTTCAGGATGAACTGACTGCTTGGGTTTAACCTGAGTAATTGACAGAACTGCTGTACATCTTCTTCACTGTTGCAGGGGCACATCATCACAACGTCACCGGCGTTAAACCTAGACGGACAAGTCATGCACATATACCACGTCAAACATCTCCACTTCGAGAAACAACGGCGAGGGACACAATTCGACTTTGAGCACGAGAGAAGGGTGAACCAACGACATACTGGATGTTGGAGCCGGTGATATCGAACTCGATATGCCGCACGTCCTGAAAGTGGGAGGGGTGCGTCACTCTCCGGTTGGAAACCATTTTAGCGGGGAAGGGATGAGCCTGGCTCGGAACGATGCCTTCCGGCATCGTCGGACCGTCATCCATCTGATCTTTGAGGTCGTCCAGAAAGTGGAAAGTGAACCGCGGTGGGAGCCTGTGAAATAAGGAGACCACTGAAAAAAATCACGGTGATATTAAAAAAAAAAAAGTTATGGTCACACAAAATTTTATCTGGAATATCAAGACACAACTTGGTCATCAATTCCTTAAGCAGTATGGGTGGGACACACACACACACACACACACACACACACACACACACACACACACACACACACACACACACACACACACACACACACACACACACACACACACACACACACACACACACTAAAAACAGGTCAAAATGTACTAAGATAATGATGCACTCTATTTTGTTCAAACTGCTCAGAAGAAGGAGGAGCCCCGAAGGTGTATGTATTCGGGGCAGCTCCAACAGGGCATTGTTCCAGTTTCATCCAGTTCAGCATTGTGGGTTAGCACGCACAGCGCCCATGCTTAAGTTGATGGCGTTAACTGATCACGACTGGGTTATAACCCTATATTGGCACCAGCCAAAACAAAAGCCATCCTCGGCCCTGATGAGCGGTTAAACGTTCAACGAAAGAATAAATACAATGTGTTTTAAGCAACAGGAAAATATAAGAGATTCATGCAAGAGCCATATAAGAAATTCATTTATGCTATTGCAGTTTTGGTCAAAAGCATATTTTGACTAATTCGGACTTTACTCTGAATTACTAAATCAAATGTGTATTATATCTATCCATCTGTCAACTAAAGTCACTTATAAGATAAGATAAAGAACCATCAAGGCCTGCAGGGTCAGTGTTATGAGGAAAATGCATTGCTTTTGTTAATGAAAAGTTGATGTCAGTAGTCTAGGGATGTTATGTATCCGCCGCACTCACAGATTAGATGAATAAAATGTGTATTCAGGGCAGTCCCGACATGCCGGTGTCAAGTTTGATACAGATCGGTCCATTACTGTGGAATAGTTTAGCAAAAACTGTATATATTTTTTTATCATCAGCTCAACACGCTCATGCGCAAATGACAGCGTGCACAGGTCTAGTGATTGGTCAACAACCGGGTACTCACAGAGATGGCAGCACGTGTAGATGTAACTGATGTCAAACTTTATGGATGAACTGCTGTTAGTTGCGGTTTAGGTAACACCAGAACAGACAGCCAAAACACACTCGTCCATTGACCCCACGTATTGCTGCCAGCAGCTATATCTTTTATTACTTTTAATTTTAAAAATGTAATATACTTACGGTTCATCTTCTCTCAGGGCGACCAGACTGGTTAAAGACGGGTACAGGGTAAACACTTTTCCCCAGAACGATGCCAGCCACGGGTCAATCACAGCATCTGACCTGTTAAACAGAGGTTCCAGACCAACCTTCACTAATTCTAATTGGAAAAACCTAAGGATTGGGCTCTCAAATTCCCTTTGACAATGAACTGCTTTTCCC
The DNA here is from genome assembly GCF_960531495.2 of Zeus faber. Classification (NCBI taxonomy): domain Eukaryota; kingdom Metazoa; phylum Chordata; class Actinopteri; order Zeiformes; family Zeidae; genus Zeus; species Zeus faber. The sequence goes on from NC_137204.1 coordinate 12,884,696, forward strand.
CATTTATTTCCAAAGTTTTCACACCTCAAAACTCAAAATTTACACTTGATATAATCCTGAGTATATACAAATATAAGTTAATATGCAGCTGTCAACTTTAAATTTCTGATATGTTTTTAATCACCCCAAGGTTTGAGTTAAAAATGGACATTTGGGAAGAAAAAGTGCAAGCTCTTTTCGAAAGTTTGCTCCATAACAGGCTTTTCAACACTATGTTTGACATAGCGTAAAAGGACACTTAAAGCCTTCAATATACTTGATTATAACAACGCGTAGACAACCGGCTGCCACGTGTGTGGCATTGTCTACGTACTTTCCTGCGCCTGGAGGATTAAAAAGTATTTTCACCAGGTGGCAGATGAGGACCAAAATGAACAAAAACGACAGTTAATTTCCTGCACAACCAACCAAGGTCCCGAAGGAACGCAGGATACGCGGTGCAGCCATCTTGCGTACGCGTTTGTGTAGTTCTATTTGAGCTTCATCAAATGGGCAGCAGAGGATATCTCTACGTCTGCAGCCGGAAGAGATATCCTCCGGCCACAGATCATGTTCCAGGCGCCGGTCTCCACCTATCTCCCCTTTATGGTCAGGGAAGTGTCGATGTCCAGACGCAGGGGAGCCACAGTGCCTGAGCCACAGTGCAGGTATATGGGATTTCTATGGGGTTCAGCATCTATTCCCACTACTTCCTGGTTCCCAAAAAGACAGGGGGAGTGAGACAGATTCTGGATTCACAATCTCTCAACAAACTTGATTGTAAAGAGACAATCATGTTATCTCGCTCCCCAGAGTTAGAGAGCACACATAAAGTCCCCGGTGATGCATCTCTCCCACCTGTGTTTCACCATCAACTGGGAGAAGAGAAGTATTTTCCCAGGGCATAACCTGCGCATTCATCTGGACTCGCTATCCATGAAAGCCATACGGACAGCCCCTCACCAGAACACTATCGTAGCAGCGATCGAACACCGCCGCCCTCTATGGGTGGTGGTAGCGGTAACCATTATGCGTCTGTTAGCACTGATGTCAGCGGCACGCACAGCAGTGCTGCTGGGTCTGCTTCACATGCGCCCCATCCCCCTGGTTCATTTGTCAAAAAGCAGATTCTGTGCACCACGGAACACATTTGTTGACGGTCCCAGACCAGACCATTGTGGTGGACCACCGGGTCCTGGCCCTCGGCGCACCCTTGGGAAGGACGCCCAGCCACGTGACGTCTTCACTGATATGTCTTCTGACAGGATGGGGAGGAGCATGCCACCCCTTCGCAGTGTGGGGGGGATGGCCGAAGCCCCCATCTGAACACGAACATGTTGGAACTGATGCATTACTTCAGTTTGCCTCCTTTTTAAAAAGGAACCGGAATGTTCTAGTCGCTCAGCGACCAACCAGACTGTGGCACTGGGCGCATGTCAACCTCTGCATCCTGAAAGCACTCTCTTCATTCCTGGAATACAGAATTTAGGTGCAGATCTTATGTCCCATAGGGGTCCATCAGGGAGCGAGTGGCACCTGAGCCCAGACATAGTTCTGTAGATTTGCTGCTGCTTCGGAAAAGTGCAGGTGGACCTGTTTGCAACCAGGGAGAAAACTCAGTGTCCGCACTGGTTCTCCCTTCACTGCCGGGACAAACCGTCACTGGGAGTGGATGCGTTTGCCCACACCCCCTGGCCTCTTGAGCGGCTATATACATTCCCTTTGATCTACCTTTAATACCGCCTGCTAAGAAGAGTGGGAACAAAGAGAGCACGCCTCGTCCTAGTAGCCATAGATTGCATGTCCGCAATAGACCTGGTCCAGCTATTGGTGGACGAACCATGGCCGATTAAACAGCACCCGATTCTTGGTCAGCCACTGGTGGCCTGGTAGCTAAGAAGATAAGGCTACAGCAACGGGATTTGTCATCTGCAGTGATTAAATACGATACAGAGTGCCAGGGCAGCTTCTACCAACACTGAAAATCTCTACTTCCCAGCGTAATGGCAATAGGTCTGTTTTGCCACCAGACATCAAGGCTCATTTGATTTGGAGTGGCAGCATCCATTGCCTTGTTTAGAGGTGTGTCAATGGAAGACATTTGCATGGCAGAATCATGGGCCTCACCATGCCCCTTTGTCAGATTGTATTTATTGGATGTATCTGGAGGACCTCTGTACTCCTCAGTGCACTGCAGTGTTCCATGTTTAGCCTCTACACAGACAAGTCCGTGAGAACCGCTTTTCCAATATGCAAATGAGGACCGAGAGTCCCAGCGCATGATTGGTTGAACAGCCAGTCTGAATACATTGCGGACCCGTTTACCCTGATATGCAAATGAGGACGAACGGTCCGAGTGCATGGTGGGCTAACCGTCGGTCCAGTTACTCTGCAGACCTTCTTTGTTGGGGTGAGTCATAATACTATTTTAAAAGTGGAAAACCATGTACGACACCCTACACCACACCTGATAGGCTGATGGGATGATGGATTAAAATTTTCAGTATGGAGCGCATGTGCGCAGGGGAGGCCATTAAGGACGAAGCTAGAGGGCTTCGCCTACAATCATATACAGTAACTTGAGTTAGAGAAAGCTTACTATCATTAGAAGCAAGTATATTAGGGTCTTGACTCTTGCCAAAAGTGAACAGTGAAATTTTACAGTCAAACTTTGCTCTCTTTCAAAGTCAGGAGGCCCCCCCCCCTCCGCCAAACAACATATTCTCTCTAGCTTCTTTTGTTTCTTACCCGAGGTCATGTTGTTCGTCCGCCAGCGCAACAGGCAACAGCAAATTGGCACCCAGCTGTAGAAGGCGCTTATGAAGTTTTTTGCCCACAAAATTGAACCTAAAGCCGCAACCACAGTTGACAGTGAATCATCTCAAATATGGACCATTACTTAATTTGACAGCAAAAGAATAACTTTGTCATGAATGAAAGTAAGTATAAATTTGAAATTGAAATGAGTTACTTTGGATAGGAGGAGTCACCCAGCCCAAGTACTGCACAGTCCAGCTGACACAGTGACCCAGTAGGCAGAGACTTCCTGAACAGAAATTGCCAGAAATTCTGCAAAGAAAGAACGATTGCTTATTTAGCTAATACACAACGTTCTAATGAAATGTTTATGATCCACTTTTATTTTTTCGGAAATATGACCTTCATATTTGGAAATGTTACCTTCATATTGTCAGGAGGATCTCCTTGGCCGGTGGTAGCACACACGAAAACAACCAAGGACTCAGAAATCAAGTTGGCCTGTTTATTGATTAAAAGAAGAAAGCAGGTGGGCGTGCTGAATCCATCTCAGCGACTCGTCACTTAAGGTATTAAGTGATATTCATTACCAAATCCTGTCTATTAAAATGATTACCTAATGTAATGTAGCAGCCAAGAAATTAACTGCTAACTGTAAATAACTTCCCTCATCCAAATTAGCCATGCTTACCCATTATTAAATGGATAAGCAAGAGGGAATAATGAATTGTTAATATTACTCATACTTGTATCAATGTAATTGTAATCTGTCACCTATACTTTCAATAGAAATGCAAAAAGTTATACTTTTACTCCACGTCAATAATCATTTTGAAATAACAATAATTATTATCAATAATGCAACAATAATAATATTAAATGTGTGTGCTGCTGATCAAAGAGTATAAAATATTGCGTTTCTGCAAGAATAAACATCCAAAAGCACAGTGACTAAGTGACATGGAGAGCTGTCATTCTACCATGCAGGGTATCTCACTACAAGCAGAGGAGTTTAGTACCTAAACTTTTGAACTGCCAGAACAGTGGAGATTTGGTCCCCCAAAATGCAGCTCCCCAGAAGTGGCAGTACTTTCAAGACGGGACCATTGTTAAAATAATATTTTCTTATTGTGTGTGTGACTCAAATTAAGCCTCCCTCTCGTGGTGACACAACATTCACACATTCGTAAACTGTTCCAAAAGTACCTAGATGCAGACAAATTGGCGAACCTCTACAAGAGGCACCTCCGCAGGTTGACAGGAAATCATGTGACCTTAGCAGTGTAAATTGGTCTTCTTTGTGATCTTTTTTCTCCCACCCCTAGTGAAGACACGTAAACATGGATAAAAAAAAAATATATACTGTATATATCAAGTTATTTGTCAAATACATACACATACGGTCGTAAATACACTACTCACAAAAAGTTAGGGACATTCGGCTTTCGGGTGAAATTTCAGGATGAACCTAAAATGCACTATAAGCTTTACAGGTGAACTTAATTTGACCTTCTCTAAACTTTTGAATGCACATGTCCAACTGTTCAATGTTTCAGAACTTTTTGCACAACTTGCTGTTCTCTAACAAGAAGCTGAAAAGCAAAATTCACAACAGGTGTTTGATCCATGAATCGACCAATACATTTCCTGGTTCAATTAGAATTGGTATTTAAACAGTCCTCTTCATCATGCTGTTCACATTTTGAAATCATGAGACCAAGACAACACCTAACAATTGATCAACAGGACCTCGCCTTTGCGGCTTCAAATAGGATGTTCTCAGAGAGTGTCATCAGCAGGTTGCAACAGAGATACAGAGAGACTGGAAGAGTCACAGAAAGGTATAGAAGTGGAATGAAGTGAAGTGGTCTGCGTGCTAGACGACCTGCAAGGGTACCTGACCACACCACCAGGCACAGGCATCATCGTCTTGCACAGGCCAGGGAGCATTTACACTGGACCAGAGACAAATGGGCCTCAATGCTGTTCTCTGATGAAATTCAATTCACGTTGAGCAGAAATGATGCCGCCAACGATGTCGGACACGTCAAGAAGAGCGCTATGCATCAGCCACTGTTGTCACCAGACAAGCCTTTGGTGGTGGTGGTGGTGTTAGTGTGGGCAGGTGTGTCTAGTCAATACAGAACTGCCCTACACTTTGTGAATGGTACAGTGACAAGCCCATACTACCTGAATAACATCATTAATCCAGTCATTGTGCCCCTGCATGAACAACACAACCCTCATTTCATCTTCATGGACGACAATGCTCCAGCTCATCGAGGTCGCATCATTAGGGAACGGCTGCTGGAGACTGGGGTACCTCAAATGGCTTGGCCTGCACTTTCTCCAGACCTGAATCCCATAGAAAACCTCTGGGATCAACTGAGTCGCCGTGTAGAGGCTCGTAACTCTGTACCCCAGAACCTCATTGACCTGAGGGCCGCCCTTCAAGAAGAGTGGGGGGCCATGCCTCAGCAGACAATAAGTTGACTTGTGAACAGCATGAGACGTCGTTGTCAAGCTGTAATTAATGCTCAAGGCCACATGACAAGTTATTCAGACATTGACATTTTTTGTTGTGGTGTACCCACCATTGTTGTTGGCTTTTGTTTCAATAAATTGTGTGAGATGAGGAAATCACCATTGCATGCTTCTACTTAAATGCCCTACTTTCATGATATAATATCACTGTAGCGTGAACTTTTTACATTTTCCATAAATTTCACCCGAAAGCCAAATATCCCTAACTTTTTGTGAATAGTGTATATGCAGTGAAATGTCATGACACCCGGTGATTACGCACAATAAGCTCTAAAAATACGAAAAATACACAAATGTGCGTAATCAACACGCGGTGCTTGCGCAGGCGGCCGCAAGGGGTGGATTCTGGGTTCTATAATTATATAATAGGATTAATTGTCTGTGTTGTGTGTGTGTGTGTGTCTGTGTGTGTACTCTCAGGTTCCTTTTCTCTCTCGGCTTCATTTTCACTTTTTAGATTCTATCGTTTAATGGCTTCCATAAATAAATAAATAAATAAATAAATAAATAAATAAATAAATAAATAAAGTTTATTTATTAGAAATATATTAAAAAAAATCAATTGACTCAAAAACGGGCCGATATGTTAATTCATAAATAAATCTTAGTCGAGTGCTGTCGTGGAGGTCCGCCATTTTGTCTGCACCCAGGTCCTTCTCATCTGTGTTGCAAACCATTGAATAACAATAACATCAGTGTAAACATTGCACCGGCTCATTAACCCTAGTTTCCAACAAAAAAAAAAATAGAGAATATGCCTGTTAGATATGAACTGACCACATTGTAGCCATCCAATGGTGCTATGCGGACTTGTAGCCACCGTCGTTGTGCCTGTCGCCCAATCCGCTCGGCTACATCCTGGGCTGTCCCCGTCTGGCTCCCATAGAGAATAAGCAGTGTAGTGGTTGACATTCTAATGGAGGGATACAAAGAAAAATATTTTATCCTTATAAATCGACTTTATACAAACCCCAATTCCAATGAAGTTGGGACGTTGTGTAAAATGTAAATAAAAACAGAATACAATGATTTGCTTATCCTTTTCAACCTATATTCAATTGAAAACGCTACAAAGAAAATATGTTTAATGTTCAAACTGATAAACGATGTTTTTTTTTTGCAAATATTCACTCGTTTTGAATTTGATGCCTGCAACACGTTCCAAAAAAAGCTGGGACAGGGGGATGTTTAACACTGTGCTACATCACCTTTCCTTTTAACAACACTCAATAAGTGTTTGGGAACTGGGGACATCAATTGTTGAAGCTTTGTAGATGGAATTCCTTCCCATTCTTGCTTGATGTACGACTTCAGTTGCTCAACAGTCCGGGGTCTCCGTAGTTGTATTTTGCGCTTCATAATGTGCCACACATTTTCAATGGGAGACAAGTCTGGACTGCAGGCAGGCCAGTCTAGTACCTGCACTCTTTTACTACGTAGCCAGGCTGTTGTAACACATGCAGAATGTGGCTTGGCATTGTCCTGCTGAAATAAGCAGGGACGACCCTGAAAAACACGTTGCTTGGATCACAGCATATGTTGCTCCAAAACCTGTATGTACCTTTCAGCATTAATGGTGCCTTCACAGATGTGCAAGTTACCCATGCCATGGGCCACAACACTGATGCTGGCTTTTGAACTTTGCGCTGATAACAATCTGCATGGTCCATTTCCTCTTTGGCCCGGAGGACACAACGTCCATTCCCAAAAACAATTTGAAATGTGGACTCGTCAGACCACAGCACACTTTTCCACTTTGCGTCAGTTCATCTCAGATGAGCTCGGGCCCAGAGAAGCCGGCGGCGTTTCTGGGTGTTGTTGATATATGACTTTCGCTTTGCATGGTAGAGTTTTAACTTGCACTTGTAGATGTAGCAACGAACTGTGTTAACTGACAATGGTTTTCTGAAGTGTTCCTGAGCCCACGTGGTAATATCCTTTACAGAATGATGTCGGTTTTTAATGCAGTGCCGCTTGAGCGATCGAACTTCACAGGCATTCAATGTTGGTTTTTGGCCTTGCCACTTACGTCCATAGATTTCTCCAGATTCGGAATCTTTTGATGATATTATCGACTGTAAATTATGAAATCCCTTAATTCCTTGCAATTGTACGTTGAGAAACATTATTCTTAAGCTGTTGGACTATTTGCTCACGCAGTTGTTCACAAATTGGTGAACCTCGCCCCATCCTTGCTTGTGAACGACTGAGCCTTTCGGGAATGCTCGTTTTATACCCAATTATCTGTGGAATGTTCCAAACAGGTGTTTTTTGAGCATTTTTTGAGAATTCTTTTGTTGCCCCTGTCCCAGCTTTTTTGGAACGTCTTGCAGGCATCAAATTCAAAATGAGTGAATATTTGCAACAGCAGTTTGAACATTAAATATCTTGTCTTTGTAGTGTATTCAATTGGATATAGGGTGAAAAGGATTAGCAAATCATTGTATTCTGTTTTTATTTACATTTTACACAACGTCCGAACTTCATTGGAATTGGGGTTTGTACATTTCATCAAGTCACTATTGCCTCTTTAAGAGGAGGATAGTCATCATAAGTGGAAGACGGAGATATAAGCATGAGATTTACAAAACAACACAATAATAATAAAAGTACAGCATTATTATAATAGATCCTGTCACTATTATTATACTAATATAGATGTATAATAGTATTCCTGTCACATAAGATATTTTACCATTTACTGACATGAATACGGTATTTACCGATTACCACCACATAAGCTATTATCAATGCAAAAAATTAATGTAAAGAGACTTTTAAAGGGAGGCAAACTGTAAAGCTTCACTGAAAACAAGCTATACAGCCAAAATAGTGGTTGTGTTTTTTTATGTAGCATTTGTGAAAATGGTTTGAGTTAAAACTATAATTATGTATTTTGTTTGGTCTTGAACAAAAAAATAATATATATATATATATATATATATATATATATGATCCTAGCTTATTTCACGCAGAAATCCCAAAATGGACTGGACAATACTATCGACACCTTTTGGCTGTGTTGAGTCACAGTTGGCAGATGTATCAGGATAGTAGCCAACGCATGGACAATGCCAAGGCCTGGGTGTCCCACTGTCCACCATGCACGACGCTCCCAAGAATTTTTAGGCCTGTGGCCCTGTTGCCAAGCTCTCTGGATGTGGTCGCAAGATAATAGGTTGAAGGATTGTGGATGGATTGTGAAAATGGTGAAAGGACAAAGAATCTAGGACAATTGCAATATAGTTTCAGGTCAACCAATGATAAGGGGGGGGGATCTGTATGGTAGGAGACCAAGGACGACCCCACTACTGTGTGTGAGAGTGAGTACCGAGCTGGAGTTCACACACACACACACACACACACACACACACACACACACACACACACACACACACACGGCAATAAGAAAAGCTATTTTTGAATCATGATTGAAATTGATTTACGGCATACATATTATGCAATATTACCCCATTGCACGCTGGCTTACGTGACGTTTGCATCTTCTTTTCAATACAAACACACGACACGAGTTTAATCGAGCGCAAAGGACGTGTAGTCTTTTGGACTACTAAACTATTTGTCCACTTCTCCTGACAACATATAGGCTAGTTGCTTACAACCTTTCCCTCACTTGTACAAGACAACCAACGTTGTACAAGACAACCAACGTTGTACAAGACAACCAACGTTGTTAATAACAATAAGACACTGCCCTTATTGGACTTTAATTGCGATTGCACCAACAAAGAATCACATTTAAACTAACAAGATATGTTTGAAAATGAGCGTCAACGATTCGCCCACAGAAAACTGCTCATAAAAAGGATCCTACACCAAAAAAGACGACGCGTGCCATCAAAACAATACGCTGTTTCTCCCTGACATCACGGACTGACAGTCAAAAACGAGTCGGCAACCAGCTCAACTACTTTCACGGTATCTCGGCATCTCTCAAACAAAAACAAAACAAACAAACGCGGTTTTAATTAGGACGAAACCACCTTCTTACCTGGACGCGTCCGGCGCCCGAGCAACAGCGCTTTCGTTTGAAAGGCGAACTCATCCAGACTGCGACGATTTACGGCAGAACCCTCTCGAACGGCGATTGGTTCCCGGATATGCTTTACGACATCGATGGCGCCCTGTCAGACCAATACGTTAGACGGCGTAAAGATAAATGTCCACTTTTTTTCTGTAGACTATGAAAAATATATTTTTTTTTTAATATATATATATATATATATATATATATATATATATATATATATATATATATATATATATATATATATAAAATATATAATTAAGCATAATTTGGGGATTTAGATTAACAATGTCCTGGGAGTCCAAATAAATAAAAGATTCTCACACTATTAAGTCAATGTCTGCCCAGTGAAAAGTATTGCTATAAAGGATGCTATTGACTTCAAACGGCCTTAAAATCACCCGCACTTGCTCGTCCACCGATGAGCCGAAGATGAGGTGTAAGTTACCGGTCTTATGTTTTGTTTTTTTTTTTTACCTTTTAAAAACATTGTAACATGTGCAATCAACCTTTACAGCACGGCGTAATGTCTGAGATAATCACATTGTGCACAAAAAAAATAACAAACACTTGTATATCCATACTATGACTTGACATTTATATATATTTACACTTCATAACGGTTTGTTGATATGAAATAAATCACAGGAAGCAAGACATTTGAATAAGAAAACTTGGAGCAGAGACATAAGGCCTTTCTCAAGCTGCGTTCTTGTCTGTACTTGTGTTCTTGTGGACTTGTGAAACGTCATCAGTCGCAGCCCAAGTACTGTTCCAATTCAAAGTCCACGTCAAGCCACGTCCAGTCCAAATGCCCGGATGTGGACTTGCTCCGCCCGTTTTATCGAGGATGCATCGGTGGGGACTTGTGTGGACTTGGGGCAGCCAAGTATCCCAGAATGCATTTCGCATGAAGCAGTGGTAATGGTAATGGTCCCCGGGAGTCTGTACTCTGTAGTCGAACTTGCCAAGTCTGAACTACCAAGTCCGCAAGTCCGGACTGTGCGTACGTGGTATTGAGAAAGGACCATAGAACAGTGGTGCTAGCTAAAAGCTAGTTACCGTGATCAGTATTAGTAGGCATACATGGATATGCATATCAAAAGCGGCAATATTTGGAAGTTATTGAGAAAGGTTTTTAGAAAGATGGATGATGGTAAACCAATGTCAGATGTGAAATTAGAAAATAAATTATGATTAATGACCCATTACTCTTTCAAATATCAGATGAATGATGATGAAGGAGAGTTGACTGTATGAGACTTAGGAATAAATAACATAAGTTATTTATCACTTTATAAATAGATATAGTGATAGAGCAGTTAAACAGCAGTTGTGTCAGTGATTCAGTGAAAGACAGTATGATTACTTGACGCCCTGAATGGCACCTCGGTGTTGAATTGCATATGTTTGCCAAACCATTAAAATTGCTGACGACAGAGAAAGACTATAATACAACATTGCCAAATATAGACAATTCCAAACAAAAAAAAGGCACAGATCCATTATGCACTTAAGCCGCGTTTCCACCACAGGAGGATTTCCCCAGGAACTAGGAACCTTTGGAGGAGCTCAGTGCGTTTCCACCGCATGGACCAGGGCCCACATTCAGTTCCAGGGACAAAGTCCAAGAAACCAAAAAGTCCCTGCTCGGGAAGTAGTACTTTTAAAAAGTCCAGGAAGTTTTGGGGTGGGACATTTCTGAGCGGTCGAGTACTCGCAGCATTTTATTTCAGACACCACTTTTAAAAGTCTGCATCAACAAACTGACTGTATGTCCTTTTTTTTTTGCTCTAAAAATGTTCCATTTGTATTAAAAAAAACCCTGAAAAAGCCGTTTTTTGGATAATAAAAAACAGAAAATTAATAAACGACCAAGTGTCTGTATATATATATATTTACACACACACACACACACACACACACACACACACACACACACACACACACACACACACACACACACACACACACACACACACACACACACACACACACACACACACACACACACCAATGTATGGTGCGTATACTGTAGCCAGTAAGATTTTGCCCTCCTCCTATTCCCTGTGTGTGAACTCATGTTTTTGAATATGTTTCAAACTTGATAATATAATCTTGCTTGGGAGAGTGAATATCTATTTTGACAGTAAAACATGGACAGAAGAATGACATGGATAAAGAAAGACAGTTCTCTTTCTTTATCCATTTAATTCTTCTTGTTGGTGTAGACTTCTTCATTACCGGCACCTACTGGACTGGAGTAGAGCAGTTTGTTCTATAGTCGTACGTCAGCAGACAAATTCGCATAATCTTCGCGGGTCTTTAGACCATGGTGGAAACGCAGACAACTGGCTGATGGAACCTTTCGGTTCCTGAAAAAAAGTTCCTGGGACTAAACATTCCAAGTACTTTGGGCGTAAACGCGGCCTACGATGTTGAACAGTCAATAGTGAGCCGAACCGCGTATGATTTCATCCCTTTAGTTCATATGATACATAACTATAAGTGCATGACATCACTAAAACATTTTGATAAAAACACAAAAGTTTGTAGAGGGGAATATTTCATGGGTTTGCAGTGACTGAGAGCGCGAAAGGAATATATAAACAGTTTCAATCACATATGTTTCTTTTTAAATGGATATAGTACCTACTATGTGTGAGCTACGTTAGACTACAGCGCTCAGGTACGATCATGCAAAATCTGTGATGACGAGGAGCCGAGTTGATCTAACTTTGGTAGATGCGTATGCGTTGGGATATGTTGCTGCGGCACAGGGGACAGCCCTGCAGAGCTTCACTGCAAACAGGACAGCAGCACACGTGACCACATGGCAGGAAAATTATTTGAGCCTGAGGGGGGAGAAAAGAAGAGCTTGTGAGTAACAGGAATTTCAATGCAAAGCCTGGTCCACACTACTAGATTTTTACAATCTAGACATCCTGAAAATGTGAGAGACCCCACACATAACGATGATACATTTAACGCTTTTGTTCCTCTAGCGTGTGGAAAGCAACGATTTACCCGAACAACACTACACACTAACAGATTCCATTCACCAACAACCAGAGTACTGATCTCACAAAGCCACACAAAATTCAACACGGGTGTAGTTACGCAAGATTACAAGAGACCCAACTTTCGAAACCGCAAATCCCGCGCAATCCAATGTGACTTTTGAGTAAACAGACATGGCGGGCGATCGGCTAGAACTAGCTATGCTATTTTTTTTGCACTTTTCTTTTTGCACACTAAACAAAGATAAACCAATGGATGAAGTCATGGAGACGGCGTGAACATGTTGCTTTACAGTTGGCAGCGTTCGCATTTGCTGCCATGGCTGCTTTTGTGTTTATGACTTCTTCCGTTTCAGTCAGCTTGGCTCCCGATTGGATATCATAAAAATAAATAAATAAATAAATAAATAAACAAATAGATAAATAAATATATCGTGACTTACTCACGATTGTCAGAAAGGGGGGGAATCAGGGCCGAAATCGGCTTCATTATCTCTTTCAGCATTTTTTTTTGCTGACAGTATGCAACACGTGGATGTGTGCTGTTCCGAGGGCGTTACTTAAATGAGCGTCTCACCCCAGTCTCCATGCAGACCACGCATTCGGAGCCGCCTGGCCCCTCCACGGGGCTGGAGGCCGCGGGGGTGACAGGGGACCCTGGAGTGAGCGGGAGGCTGAGGATCTCGGTGGAGATAGATTGCACAGGGGATTGGGCCAGTGGTGCTGATGGCAGAGTCACCTCCTCTTCCGCCTCCGGTTGAGGTGCCTTACAAGCCGCTGAGGAATGAGAGGAAAGATGACACATGTCATAGACAATTTGAATATTTGAATATATAATTGAAAAGTGTCCTGAAAAGTGAGGAATGTACCTTCAGAGGAGTTGGAGGGGTGGTCCCTGGCACAACTCAGAAGAGCTCTCTGGATGCCCACTTCCGTGACACCAAGCTGGGGGACAAAGGAAACAAAAAGAACAACAACAGTTAGCCCATCTATCTGAGAAAATCCCCCCAGAAAGATGTATTTGCATCTATAAGCTTTCCAATATATAGCCGACAGTCATTAAGGACGTAAACATTTATTTGCTTACATATTTTGATATAGATATATATAATGGGACCCCGAAACCATTCTTTTTTTTCCTGTCCTTAATTAATGAATGCGGCCCCCTCCACGAAGGGAGCACATCGGTGTCAAACTGTCCCCAAAAACGTCAACCATTCAGCCTTGGATATAGGATCCTTTGGCAACTTGTGGAAAGACGTTTAATCACATCCACTCACAAGGGGCTTGAATTCGCTTCTAGGTGCCTTTTGGAGTAACTACTACTGTATATACTAGATATAAAATAATCAGCGTGGGTAATACACTCACTGAGCACTTTATTAGGAACACCTGTACACCTAATGCAATTATCTACTCAGCTAATCATGTGGCAGCACTGCAATGCATAAAATCATGCAGACAGGGGTCAGCGGCTTCAGTTAATGTTCACAGCAACCATCAGAACGGAGAAAAAATGTGATTTCAGGGTTTTCGACCGTGGCATAATTGTTGGTGACAGACGGGCTGGTTTGAGTATTTCGGTAACTGCTGATCTCTGGGTTTTTTAATGCACAACAGTCTCTACAGTTTACTCAGAGTGGCCTGAAAAACAAAAAGCATTCAGCGAGAAGCAGTTCTGCGGACGGAAACGTCTTGTTGATGAGAGAGGTCAACGGAGAATGGAGTGGTGCAAGCTGTAATAAAGGCTAGGGTTACTCAGATAACCACTCTGTACAATTGTGGTGAGCAGCCAAACATCTCAGGATGCACAACCCGTGGAACCTTGAGGCGGATGGGCTACAACAGCAGACGACCACGTCGGGTTGCACTTCTGTCAGCCAAGAACACAAAGCTGAGGCTGCAGTGGGAACAGGCTCACCAAAACTAGACAGTCGAAGACTGGAAAAACGTAGCCTGGTCTGATGAAACTTGATTTCTGGTGAGGCGCACAGATGGTAGGGTCGGAATTTGGCGCCAACGGAATGAATCCATGGACACAACCTGTCTTGTGTCAATAGGCCAGGCTGGTGGTGGTGTAATGGTGTGGGGATTTTTTTTTTTTGGCACATTTTGGGCCTGTTTATACCAATCAATCATCGCTTGAATGCCACAGCCTATTTGAGTATTGTTGTCGACCATGTGCATCCCTTAATGGCCACAGTTTACCTGTCTTCTAATGGCTACTTCCAACATGGTAATGCACCGTCACAAAAGAAAAGTCTCAAACTTGTTTCATGAACATGACAATGAGTCCCATGTTCTTCGGTGGCCTTCCCAGTCACTGGATCTCTATCCAATAGAACACCTTTGGAATGTAATAGAACAGGAGATTTGCAGCATGAACGTGCAGCTGACAAATCTGCAGCTGACAAATCTGAAGGATGTAGGATCATGTCAAAATGGACCAGAATCTCAAAGGAATGTTTCCAACATCTTGTGGAATCCATGCCAAGAAGAATTGAGGCTGTTTTGAGAGCAAATGGAAACCCTACCCGGTACTTGTATAGTGTTCCTAATAGAGTGTTAAGTGAGTGTACATTGTAATTGATAATGTATTTGACCAATAATAACTGAAACTAAAGAAATCCTAGCAACGTACATTTCTTCTTTTTGGTTATGCAGAATTTGACCAAGACCACTACACAGTAGCAGAGTTTCCGTTATCCTGCAATTACCGTTTTTTGACCGGGGAAATCTGACATATCTGACAAGTCTGACATATTTAAATCTCTCCGGTCATAATAGTCCAGTGAAAATAATTCCCTCTCAGCACAATTTCAATTAGTGGGTGATAAAACAATAACAATAAAACAAATCACCATATTTTTTGCCCGATGTCAAAATAAAATAGAGTTGATCATTTCGATAAAAATTCTGCGAATATCTGAGGAGAAGCAGAAACAGGATGTTTCGATTACAACAGTGCCACATACATCCATAGTTTGCCGTTTTCTTTGGGATATTTACATTTGACCCAAAGCTGATGGTAAAATCCATTGTGTTGTAAAATATGTCAACGAGACATGCCAACGAAGAAGGACAACACCACAAACGTTCTTATTTATTTGGGCCTACTAGCCACATTTATTTTGTTTTAGAAATTATCAAAATCGATTGAAGTGAAATGCTAATTAAAGCTTGTTACTTATTTATCACAAACGGAAACTATTTGATTTCAAGTTACAATATCTGCAATATTCATTATTTTTTTATTTTTTTTTAAATGGCATGAACTGACGGGACTTATTTTATTTTGAATATTCAATAAAAAATATTATAAATCTACATGCCTTCACGATTTCATTCTTTACATAACTTGCCTATCAACTGTTTTCAAGCTCAATAAACACAGATAATATTTGACCAGAATCTCTCCCATTTGCCCAGGACATCAAATCACACATCTTCCAGGACAACAATTTTTTCTGACGGAAACTCTGCAGTTTTCCGTGTATATGATGTATATAGATTTTTGATGAATGAATTTTAATTCACTTATTATGGCATGATACTTAACGAACCTTGTTGAGGTCAGAGGCGTTCATGTTCAGCAATGCCTTGATTGTCACCCTGTGGTGGGCCAAGACGGGCATGTAGTGCTGAGCGGACAGTTTACACAGCAGGTTGACCAACTCTTTCTCCAGGCCCGCTTCCTGATCCAGGCAACATGCAGATGAAAGGCAGAAAAAGACACAATAGGAAAGAGATGCTCACATCACTGTACACACACTTCATACACGTTGATCGCTAGTGGGGAGTTGTTGTTTCATTATATATAATAATATAATTAAGTATAATTTTTTATACTAAAGTATCTTTCATATAGGCTGCTCCAACGTACTTGCATTCGCAGCGATAGCGGCTTTGCATCCAGCAGCCTCTGGTACTGAATCATCCAGTAGTTCTGGTGGTTGGATTCTGCTTTGAGCTCCATCTCGGCCTGAAAGACCCAAACAAATGCACATTCACGCATATGCACAAATAAAAACACAGCCTTTTTAACTGTGTTGGTAATCCAGTCGCCCGAGGGAAATCTGTAGTAAAAAGAAAAAAAAAAAAAGAAAAGAAATGCCATCCATATTTGGCCAGGATTCAGATTGGAGCAGTGTTTCCCCTATATACTGTATATTACCATCATGGCAAAAATTATTTTACTTGGTCTCGCTTTTAAGTCCCACTTTTTAGAACAACAGCAAAGGAACTGTATTGCGATTAATAGCAAGGGCACTAATCTCATGCTCATTGGTGTTCTCTGCTCTGGACACCACTAGAGCAGGTTCCAAGGTAACAAGATAGGGATTTCTGTAGGGTCTGGCACCTCTGCATTAGTTTACCACCCTGCCAACTATGGTAATTATACTATTCTCCTTTAAAAAAAAAAAAAAAACAGTCTGGAAAGCATCGCTGGCGCCTCACCAAAACCTGACGAAGCTCCAATTCTCTCTGGTCCTTCTGCTTGAACAGCTGCTGCAGCATGTCGCTTAATGCAGAGCGCTGCTCCACAAGGACCTCCTGCGCACGACATACACAAGCACATAAATAAATAAATAAATAAATAAATAAATAGATAAATAAATAAATAAATAGACAAACAAACAAACGAGATTTCTATTAAAAATAAAAAATATTTATTTAAATACATAAATACACGCCAACATTTCTTATCTTTTTTTATATTGATGATATCAAGAGAATTGAGAATAGTTATCAAAATATACATGTGCATTAAGTAACATACCATTGCTACCGAACTGGATAACTTATTGAACGCTTCCGTGCAATAGCAGGTGTGGAAAAGTCTATCAAAAACTGGTATTGGAACACAGTTAGTGGCGCAATAACCGGAAAAAAAACCCCACAAAAACAAAGGAAAACAACACATGGAGATGGTCAACATCAGCGCAGTCAGCGTTGCCGCAGCGACCTCTCCTCCAAACACAGGTTTTTCCAAAAAGACGTAAAAAAGTAATTGAGTAATTTGCATTTGAGGACGATGCTCAAGAGACGATCGCAGATGCTCAAAAGCTCTAATGAAAGGGTATTCATTCCTCCACTTTTTGCCTGATTTTGATTCAAATACAGTTTTGTAAATCTAATACACTGGAATACAGTGCCCAAAAAATATATAAAAATAAAAAATGATCCCCAAAACAATAAAAAAAAAAAAAAAAAAAATCACTGCAGCAAACCGACTCTACTTTTACAAATACCCTCCCTCCTTCCCGCTCGCTAAAAAAATAATAATAATGACGCCATGGTTTTTTTAATGATTTTTGTAGTGATGGCAGTGCAGGTTGCATGAAATACTCCATAATAAAATAATTACATCAACTAAGAAACATATATAATATTTTTGGTAAATTCACTGTAAGCTAAATAGCACTACTTATCAATAAGCATGCCGACCAATCAAAAATTACTTAATTTAAGGGTTTTCCTTTCAAGATAAGGGTTTTATTTATTTATTTTTTATTATGTTTTATTTGTTTGGATTAATCAATATAATAGTTTTTCCTATTTATTTTCTTCAACTGTGTAATATTCCCCATGGTGCAATGGCATGGAGAGGACAAAAGGAAAACCGGCATAACCAAGGAAGAACGAAAAACGAAGGTGGGCAGAGACGGAACAAATGCGTTGGTACCAACCTGCAGGTTCTCAATGTCCAGGTTACGCCTTTTAACCTCCAGCTTAGTCAACTGCATTAACTCACCCTCTATGAGCTTTATCTGGAGACAATGGAGATAAAAGAACATGAAGCTGACAGGGATCAGGCAGGTGACCGATGAATGGGAAGTCAAACCATGGCAGTTAGGAATGTTTTGTTAGGCAAAATTATTGTTTTTTTTAGTGTGTGCAAATAAATATCAAATTAAAGCCAAGATGGAAAAAAAGAAGAATTGTAAAATGGATGGTGATACAGCTTTTGCCCCCTTTCATTATCTGGTCATAAAATGCGACTCGCTACGCAAGATTTCTCGTGTAAGTTTAATTTTATTTGTTTATGGTAACCGTAGATAAGTATGCTGGATATTTGGACGCTTCCACAAAACAAAGCATCTTAAGCCTTCCTGGCAAATTAAATTGAAATACTTGTTTAATCTGTAAAATTCATGCACAACTTTATCAGAATATCTCATTTATTAGTAACGTTTTTTGGGGGGAAAAAAAGAGCATTTTTTAATTAATAGTTGGAGAAAATTTAAGTGGAGCAAATCCAAAAGAGGTCGGGTCTCTTCGTGACTTTATGAATGCAAAGGTTCTAGATTGAGGACAGACTCCTCAATTCAGTAATGTAAGAGGCCACACTCTGGGTGTGAGGCAGATACCAGATAGTGGGTTTTTTTTTCACAGCTGTATTTCGCTCCTCATTTGGTCAACATTTGGTGAATTCCAGTTAGCGGTTTTGAGTGTCGTATTCAAACATGAAAACTTGTTTGCCTGGACTGATGTCCCTCCGCCTCACAAACCTGATTACGGATGTAGCCATGGACGCTGTCCTTCTGCAGCTGTAGAGCCTGGAAGGCGGCTTTCTGCATCTCCTCCTACAGAAAATGCAAATGTGTGAGAGCGCGACTACCGTCCAATCTTCAAATCGTAATAAATTGAACCACTACCTAAATCTTCCACCCATAGTCAGGATGTCCAGAAGTAAAAAAACAAAATAAAAAAAATATATATATAAAAAAGTAACTTTACTGAAAATGATCTCTAGAGCAGTATCTGAAATAATTATTATAATTCAGTGAAATTATCTAAATATAGTATTATATATAAGAAGTTGACATTTGAGTAGCACCTTTAACAAGGAGATGCATAAATACTACTAGATAGTTGTGTTGCACTCAAACGATTTATACATCACATCATATCCCTTTGAAATGAAATATAAAATATATTTTTTTAATTAACTACATCTGCATCCATTAGTGTGTTTTATTGTTCATGAAGTAAACCAACTGGAGAAGAAGGTGGAGAGAATGTTTACACGCACACATCAATTCAAATAAAGTGAGTAACCAGAATCAGGTGATATTTTGAATAAGGTGTAAATGTGTTATGTACATTATTTCGATTCCTTCAACCAACCCAGCTTGCACAGCTCATTCATCAGCTGAAAATATAGAACAGAAGTCTGTCTGATATGACCCTTGTTTTGTATTGTGTATTTCTATCGTCTGGGATTTTTGGTTATCGCAATATTCACCCAAAAATATTATCATATTCGATGGTGTCTACAGGACAGTTGTAATATTGCCAAAGATAAACACCTTGTGCGGAATATAATCTGAACTTCGTATGGATGTCCACACACACACACACACACAGACACAGACACAGACACAGACACAGACACAGACACAGACACAGACACACACACACACACACACACACACACACACACACACACACAGACACAGACACAGACACAGACACAGACACAGACACAGACACAGACACAGACACAGACACAGAGAGAGAGAGAGAGAGAAAGAGAGACTGTACCTCCTGTATGATGTGGCCGATGGCTTTGGTCTTGTCTAGCAGTTGAAGGGTGAGCACATGGTCAAACCTCTTGTCTAAACTCTCCAGACTAAAAGAAAAAGGGGCGAGGGGCGTAAAGCAAAAGAATTCGAGCCCAAATCCCTTACTGCTCTGACTTATTTTTATTTTCAACTCACTCAATAAAAAGCGGCGATCAAAACTTTGGCATTGAGGCATGTTTCCTACCTCCTGCAGGCCTCAGTGACCAGACTCTTCCTGCGGTAATCACTTGCCTCCTGAAGAATACTCAGGGAATAACTATCTGACAACATCTTCTGCATAGCCACTGAGGAAGTGAAGAAGAAGAACTTAATTCATCCTCATCCTGTGCATTTAATCCGTCCTAGTACCAGCAGCAGTGAGCAGATATGCATTACCTGTGCAGAGTGTTTAAAATCTAAAATACTAAATAAATCCTCACGCCCTCAGTTCAAATTTAAGATGTAAACTAATTGCAAAAACAAAAAAGTGAAATATACATATACATTCAAGTCTCCAGACCACTGACCTGCCACTTCCCTCTTTCTCAGAGAGTTGGCTTCTTCCTGTGTGATGGCAGTCAGATGCTCCATACGAATCCTGTTGGGGAGAAAAAAATTAAATAAAAAAATGTCACACCTACAGATTTGATTTGATTCGATTTTTATATCTTGTTTATCCTATTCGTCATATAAAACACATTATTTCTTTAAATTAGGCTTGTTATGTTGAGAGATGTGTGTGCATGGTGCCATGAACATGATTCTAAATCGTTTTGAATTTGATAATAAAATGGTGTACTCACCGTTCTTCTTCCAAGGCTTGAAGAAACTCTGCACTCTTTTTCTGCCTGAGTGGATGAATAAATACATTTTTCTTCATTCATTAAATTAAATGTGGATTCTGGCCATGACATATTCCGTAGATATCGACTCAGAACATCCGAAACAAAAAGCCCCTACTTACCGGTTGTTGGCTATGAGCAGGTTTCGAATGCGATTGCTGACATTGTCTTCGGCCTGTCGGACCCGCCCCAGGATCATCAGCCTCTCGGCCTCCTGGACCCTCTGTTGCTGAGACAAGCCTTGCTCCATACGTTCCTGCTCCTGCAGATACGCGGTGGTGTGAAACGGGATTATTGAATGTTATTTAACGTTAAATGAGAAGGATGGGACGGCGAGAGCACGACGTACCAGTCGGACTGAGTGGAGGATGTTTTCCTTGTGAGAGTTGTTCATCAGAAGTAGCTGGGCGTGCTCCCTCTGCCTCTCTTCCAATTGCCGCTCAAAGGCCAGCTTCTCCTGCTGCTTCTGATCCTGGGGCGGAGAGGGATTAGCGTGTCCTATACAAGTGTGTGTGTGTGTGTGTGTGTGTGTGTAAGAGGGCTTTCTGCATCTCCTCCTACAGAGAGCGCAGGTGCTGAGCGATCTTCAAATCATAATAAATTGAGCCACTACTTCAATCCTCTACACATAGTCAGGATGTCCAGAAGTAAAAAAAAATAAAAAAATAAAAAAAACTATTAAAAACAAAACAAAAACCTTTACTGTATAGGATATCTTGAGAAGTATCTATGTTTGTAATAATTATTATAATTCAGTGAAATTATCGAAATAGGGTATTATTTAAGAAGTTGAAATTTGATTTGCACCTTTAACAAGGAGACGCATAACTACCGACCACCATCATAATTTAACCAAAAAAAAATGAAATGGGAAAAAAATATACCCTTTGGGTTTTAGTTGTATTTTACTCAAACAATTTATCCATCGCATCATATCACTGTTAAATTAAGTACTAAATAGAAAAATGCATTTAACTACATCTGCGTCCATTGGTGTGTTATAACGTTCATAAAGTGAACTTACTGGAGAAGACGGTGGGTGTGTGTGTAAGAGGGGAATAGGATAAGAGACCGTATAAGGACTGCAGCTCACTTGAATATCTACTGGAGGGGTTGTCGACAGCATTTGTCAGATTGTGGCAAAAAGCTAAGGAACTGTAAGCCTATATTCATTATTACCTTACACTGTAAGGCTGCGATATATCACACTATCAACTGTCATGGACAATGATTTTCCACTTCCTGTCCGGCAATTCCCACTTCTTGTGGGAAAGATTGTTTAGTCATTGTGACGTCTGGTGTATACTAATGCAGTTCTGACATTGAACACAGGGTGGGGCATTTATGTAGGAAGTTCAAGGTGAAGAGAATCAGGTGTGTGGAACGGAAAGCAAACAATTTTTGACCGTGTCATTGTATCAGCGTAGGTATAGGGGTAGGAGAATGCTGAATCGAAATTCTTGAATTTAATATAGACAATGGCGCTATCTTCCTATGCTATAGTGAGTAGCCTGAGTGTATGCCGAACTATATACAGAAATATATACAGCACACTGGATGTTGCTTTATTTTTAGCCCAGAAAACCTGTTTGCCCCTCAGTGGCTTATTTAGGTATATTAGGTTTGTTGAAAGTCATGACAAGTTTGTTTTACTCTTAAACTTGTAAAAGTATGGATACGATATTGACATTGATGGTCCTATGCTGCTGAATTTGATTGTACATTTTTGTATATCATTGTCCGTCAGATTCTAAAATAACGTAAAATAGATGATTTCCCAAATAAAAACAACAACAAAAAAAAAAACGATAATTGATCGAACTCAGACCTCAAAAAATGGGTCAAATTTTGAGTCAGGAATGCAATTACTGTACGTCATTCAGGGATGCAAACACACATATCGTGAAAAAAAGAGAGCTACCCAAAGACAAAAAAAAAATGCAACAGCGTAATATCTTGTAACCTTGTGACGAAGGCCTGTGCTATATACTTTCATAAATAGTCACTTCTATTTAATATACTCAGATCAATAAGGGACAGACTTAAGTAGAATAAGAGCCTTACTTACAAATACACATACATACCAACATAACTGCAACTCAAATGTTGGGGAGTAGGTAACTACAGAACATGTAGTTCAATTATGTCCACAATGTCCAACCATGTCCTCTCCCATGCTGCCCCAGTGAGGCACCAAGCAGCAGAAAGCAGCAGAAATTTTAAGTCCGGTAAGTTGTGAGGTGGGGCCCCCATGGATCAGGCTTGTTGTTCCAGCACATCCCAAATGCTCGATCGGATCCTAACCCCAGCCATCCACATGATGTAGAAAAAAAATGTGATTCATCAGACCAGGCCACCTTCTTCCATTGCTCCATGGTCCAGTTGTGACGCTCACGTTCCCATTGTAGGTGCTTTCGGTGGTGGACAGGGATCTGCATGTGAACTCTGACCAGTCTCCGACTACGCAGCAAGCTGTGATGCACTGTGTGTTCTGACACCTTTCTATCATAGCAGTATTAACTTTTTTGGCAATTTGTGCTACAGTAGCTCTTCTGTGGGATCGGACCTGACAGCCTAGACTTTGCTCCCCTGGCCCATGACCCTGTTGCCGGTTCACCAGTTGTCCTTCCTTGGAACACTTTTCCACTCCTCCCAACAGGTCCTGACATTTGAGTAGAATTCTTCGGTCTCCAAAACCGCCCGCCCGACCCCAACAAAAACTCTTCAGATCTGGACGATTCACAAGTCACCCAAACTGACGTGAAAAAAGCGGCATTCCCTAATAAGCAAGTTGTTTGCATCCCTGATCGTTCCATTAACAATGTCGAGAATTGGAGGGTTTGTTGAGTGGTGCATCAGGGCCATTAGTGACAAGCAGGAGAAACATGCAGCTTTTAGTGCTCAATTATAATGTAGATATAACTCAAGCTATCCTAATAGACTTGGTCAGCCAGCAGCGGTGTTGTAAGAGGTCTTCTCTAGACAGCGGTAAAATCATTGTTACCCCCTAATGTGGCATTGTAATGAACAATAGGCAAACAAGTGTGTCAGTCGATGCAACATACCTTTCTCTTCTCATAGTCATTGAATTTGTTCTGCAATAGAAAAAAACGAGAGTCCTAGTTATTTATCCCATATGATCAACAGGAACATCAATTTTTTTCAATCAAGGACCCCTTATATGAAAAAGAAAATCAACCAAGGATGGTGACAGGCGGGATTTGTTTGTCCAAAAGGAGATAATTATATACGTATATATTGCATAAAAATATTATATTGCAGAAAATTAAAAGATGCAAAGGATAAAAAAAGAACATTTAAACAAACTTTAAATTGTTTTTTTTTGTCCTTTGCATCTTTTAATTTTTCCGCAATATAAAATTTTCTATGCAATTTATATGTATATAATTATCTCCTTTTGTTTTTTTTCCCCCAAAATCTTTTCATTTATTGGAGGACAAAGGTCAAAGACAAACTACCAAAATCCATTCAGTACTTTGTTGTCATAGGCAACCATATAAAATGCTCACACACGTAGCAACATGTGGCGTGCTTAAGGCTGGATTATGCTTCAACGCCTGTGCGTAAGCAAACGTGTTTGGGTGTCGTTCGGAGACGTTCACGTGGCTGTTTTGTTTCGTACCTGTACGGATTTTGCGCATAACATAACCGGTCCACTGACGGTCAGTGTCGCATTTAGTAAACAACAATGTCCAGAAAACAGAGGATATCTGTTTTTGTTTTGTTTTATTTTCTCCAAACTTTAGAACTCAAAATATGGTCCACAGAGTTGTTTACGTGTACCTTTGCAGAAGCATAAACCAGGCTTTACTTGTACCCACCCAGAACTCGGAAAATGCTGATGAGACATTTCAACAACTACCATGTACTTACACTCAACAAACCAACAAGACTTTTATACCTCACCTAGTTTTTCCCCTTGAAATGTGAATTAATTCAGATTGACCTCCATTTTATTTGTAAACGCCATTAATTAATCATTAATTAATCAATACTTTTCGGGAGAGAGAAACCAGCAGCATTTCATTAAACATTTGCTTTTGCGGTGTCTGTTTGCAGTCAACCATAAACCAGGCTTTCGTCTCGTGCACTCAGACACGGAACATTTCTGGTCACTGACGGCGCTTGACCCACCTACCTGCCAGATCTGCTCAGCCCCATCGACTTCATCGTTGTGCGCCTTGCCGCAATCGCTTTCCAACACGGGCAAGAGATACTGGGACGGGGGGGAGTATTCCTCTCCCAGCTCTAACAAACCAAACAAAGATCAATGATTAAGAAGTAGCCAACAATCCTCTGCAAGCTATCAAATAAAATACCACGTGCCACAGTCTTATTTCATCCAAAGGTATAAAGCATGCAATGAATCAGCTTTGCATGAGAGCCAAACAATGCTCAGTTCCACCCTCGTGGGAACTGCTCATCTAGCTTGCAGCAATAGCTAGAGCAGTTTAACATATATTAAATACGTATGTGAGGTTTGCGAAAAACACGTAAAATGCCTCACCCAAACACAGGAAACGCTGGATGTCCTCCGTCCCACCCGTGCACACGGACGCCGGTGGATAGGACATCGCGGCGGCATCGAGGGTAAAGCTCTGCGAGCATGCCAGAACACTCCGATTACGCACACATTCCCAGAAGCACAAAGTTAACGGTCTAATTGAGTCATTATTTATTCACGTACGTCCGCCAACACAAACCTCCAGAGTTCTAATGTAGGCGAGAGATTTAGGTAGGTGGCAGATGTTGTTTTCACTTAAATCCAGGGTCCGCAAGCTACTCATAGAGCCCACCGACGATGGAAGTTCCCTGAGAGAGTTGCCTGTCAAAAAAAAAAATTATTAGAAACCCACACTGTTAATGTGGGAAAAGAAAGTGAAGCTCAGACTGTGTCCTATGTCAGCTACATGCAGTGAGGGAGCTATAGTCCACATTTTGAGGCATATAAAATGCAAAACGGTTACAAAGTCTAAATGGCAGGCTAAATCGGGCGCAAAGTAAATAGTAAATTTTGAGTAAATTAAGACTTGATGTCTCGATATGGAAATTCTCGCATGATAACATTTTTAGCCGTGGTGCCGAGCACCACTTTGCCCCACACCAGACCTTTTGCGTTAAGCGTCTGCAGAAGGCACAGATCTCCTATCGATTCTGGCAACTTCTTGATTTGGTTCCTCTCCACGTTAAGAACCTAGGAAAAAGATGTGCACCGAAAGAAGGTTCATCACCGACGGTTCTTTTCCCCCCATTGCTACATGGAGTGCATTACCGGTAATGGTTTTTACCTGAAGCGATGCTAGCTTTCCAATGTCTTCTGGGAGCGAGGTGAGCTGGTTTTCATGGAGATCCAATACCTGGACAGGGAAATAAGGGAATGAATAGGGGCATAACAAAATGTTATTAGGTGTAGGGGTTACATTGAACTGTCAATGAGCCTTGAAATGGTCTAAAGGATTCAAAACAAATGATTACCTTATAGTAAATACAAAAACATAATCAGGTTTGCATCCTATGACAATGTCACTGGAGCAATTTAAGGGAAAGTGGTACACACAGGGATTATTTTGTTTCATTCAATAAGGAAACAGAGAAAAATAAATTAAATACATCTACGATAAAAACACACTGTTTTTATTAGTTAATAATGCCCTCCCCATCTGGAGATACTCAGACGGGCAGACGGTTCTAATTCTAATGATCCCCCACTTGACGTAGGAGGGGGAGGCAAATCTGAATGGGTTGTTGAATCACATGTTTTCTGACTAAGGCAGCCCACAAAAAAATTGTCTGAGTTGTCTTATTTTAGTTTACGTGTTAACAGGCTCATCAGAGACTCAAATGTATGTGTGTGGCAGACGGGGGGGGTGTGGTTAAGCCCCGGTTCTGCAGGTTCTGCTGGCTTCTTCCCACCGCGGCACAGCTGTACCGGGTCCGCCTGATTACCCTTATTTGCGCTGATCGGTCGGACCCGGCCGGGAGTTTTCTGATGTGCTGTTTTGTCTCGCAGTGGGGATCATGTGGTGCTGGATACAAGTCCCCGCGGACCAGATCGCAAGGCATACGGACCCCGATTCCGATTAATCCGACATTACTTTATGTCCACGTTTTGGCCAGCGAGCCTTTCTGTTTATGAGTTTTAATTAAAAAAAAAAAAACACCAAAAGTCTCTGTCTTCATCCCTGAACCCCTATCCAAGTCTCACAATGTGCCCAAGCACTGAAAAAGTGAGCTTCTCACAATATGTGACCTTTAAAATCTAATGACAAGGACTTGGTAAAAGGAGGTATTGGTGTAAATATATTTGAAGGTAAACACAAAAAATAAAAACATTGACTGTAACTTTATTGGCATTGTCCAGCTAGTTCTTCCTTGAGGTGAAAACTAATATTGTTTGCCCTATTAAGCAACATGGCTTTGCATGCTAAGAATGTTTGATACTAACCCCTAACCCTACCACCAAACCCCTACTTTTATGTGTTCATGTTTATTTAACTTTATTTTGTTTACAAAACAACAACAATCCAACTTCTAAATCAGAGAACATCTAAAAACATGATGCCAATAATTGTGCAACTGCCGCCGCCCCCCCCCCATGATCTGAGATTTCGTCTTATGACCCATACCTTCAGGGTAGCAAGGCTGCTTATCTCACATCCTTTTGGAAGTAGAGTCCTCAGTGCATTTCCATGAAGAATGAGGACCTAGGAGACCCAAAACAGTTACGACGCAAGTTGTGATGTGCAAATGACACCGCAAACGTTGATTCTACAAACAAATAACTGCTGGAGATGCACCAGCACAACAGTTTCACCACCGACTCAAGATTCCTACATTTAAGGTCATGTTTGAAAACGTGTCAATCTTATCCATTGCTTCTGCTGAACATCGCTCATGGACCATTAGAGCAGAGTGATTAGAACATGGTAAATCGGGGGTAATATGGCTAGTCACTAAATAAAACAATACAACTGAGACAGAATATTGATTTGAAATCATCTTAAAATTAGTATGTCTCCAAATCATACGCATACCTTCTTCTGTAGCACCCTGCAGAGAGAAAAGGCACTGGACGGCACCTGAGGAACAAACGGATCATACATTTCCTCTGTCTTGTTTGTCATAACAATCAATTAATCCAGCTAGGCATTTCTACAGAAGAGGAACATCGGTAAAGACAACAAAATGGCACAGGTCAATTGAATACCTTGCCGACAATAGCAGTCGACCGCTCAGGCTTTTTTTTTTTTGCATTGCCTTGCCTTGCCTTGCCAGACATGAAAGGATGTGTTCTTATTGGCCGAGCGTTTTTATTTTCATTTCTGAGACGCTATATGTTAAAACTAAACAAACGATTCGATTTCATCATAGTCCAATAACATCACGTCCTATCTGTCCGAAATAGAGACCAGAGTGAGCGCCCTATCAAGTATGAGGAAAATCCAAGTCAACCCTTGGGGCAACATCTGTCTGTCCTCCTCCATGGCTTTCTTCATCGAATTTTTCTGATTCAATTTGCTGGCTATTTTGCCCGTAGACGCATAACCCTATCTTTCCCATTGGGTCCCTTGTAAGTTACAAATGACGTAGGCCCTTCAAAATACAAACCGCCGAGTTTTTGCTGTTTGTGCTTTTCAGAATTTTATTACGGTAAAAAATTACACGGTCTAAGCATTTTTTATTTATTTTTTTATAACACCAAAGACAGTATACACCCGTAACAGCAATTAAAAACTGTTTTACTGCACAGTTAAACAGTTTCACGTGGATTTGGCACAACCCAGTAACTTTAACAGAGCTACGGACAAAAAAAACTAAAACTATAAAGTTAAATTGACTACAAGGTAGGACACAGAATGTAGTTGTCCCAGAATTTATGTTTTGTAACATACTGTTAACTATACATGTATGTCTAATTACTAGTAGGAATGGCAAATCATGGAACATGCAGGCACGTGGGCGGCTGCCAGATTTACAGATTAACTGACCTAAGTACTGTTCTACTGGAACAGAAGATCCACAATGTATCTGTTAAATTATTTCAGTTGTCAAATGTTGTTATGGCACTTTAGATAGCTAACCCTTTTTCAGCTGAATTATTTATTTATTTATTTTGGGGGGGGGGTTCAGACTGTGTTCAATCAATCAATCAATGCAACACTGTCAGTCATCATAAGCAGTTGAGTCAATAAAAGGACACTATACCTCTGACAGCTCACATGCAGAGATGTCCAGAATATCGTCAGCACCTGCCTCCTTGGACTGTCAAGCAATAAAGATTCACTGTTATTATGCGGAAGATGATCTCGAACAAACAGACAAAAGACACAAACATTCCCATACCACTTGGCGGTCTGCCACTTTTATTAGCGATGCCGCAATACAATACTATAACTTGTACTTAGAGATGCGCCGATCCACTTACTTCAGTTCCGCTCTGATTCTGATAAGCACAGTATGTGCCCATACCGATAGTGGATGGGTCCCCTCTCTACTTGTACTCGCCGTAGACTCACTGCTACTTGCCCATATTGGGATCACTCACTAGTTTACTGTCTACATAAATAGAGTGTACATATCTGTTAGTTCTTATCTCATTTTAATTCAT
This sequence comes from Zeus faber, assembly GCF_960531495.2. Lineage (NCBI taxonomy): Eukaryota > Metazoa > Chordata > Actinopteri > Zeiformes > Zeidae > Zeus > Zeus faber. The sequence continues at coordinate 12,914,083 of NC_137204.1, forward strand.
ATCTCTTTTCTGACTGCACCGTCGTGTTGCTGCTCTCACGCCTGAATTTCCCTCTGGGGATTAATAAAGTGTCATCTTATCAGATGGATACTCAATTCATCACCGAAGGTCATGAGGACCTCAGCTTACATCAACACAATAGGCCAAATAATAATAATAATAATAATAATAATAATAATAATAAAGAAATATATAATAAAGAAATTTAAAAATGCATATGGAAAATTTTGAAAATACACAATAACCGTTAACTGTCGCAAATAAGAACAAATTGCCAATATACCGGTAAACTAAACCTAATAATAAACAATAACGGAAATAATAATAATAAATAATACAATATAAAAAAAAAAAAAGAAGAAATGCTATAACTAAATAGCCTAACATTCAAGGGTGAGGTTTCTTCGTGTATCGCTTTCTATTTGTTAGCTGTGGGGTACAGGCACAGACACAGACGCAACACACGCACAAGGCAAACCGAGGCGTTTACCAGACAGAGCTGATACTCCAGACGCTTCTTGGAGTCCTCGCTGGGTTTCCTCTTCCTGAAGAACAGAGGCATGGCGGACGCCTTCCCGGTAGACCCTCCCTGGCTCTGCTCCTAGCGGACGCGCGGATGCTCGCGGGTCGGTCGGCGTGTCATGGAGACTGAGCAGCGAGAACCACAGCGGGCTGTCAAGACTCGGGGGGGGGGGGGAGTTGGCCGCGCACACAACAACAACAACAACAACAACAACAACAACAACAACAACAACAACAACAACAACAAACCCCACCGGGCCCTCGACGAGAGTACGCTAACCGGCTAGCCAACGACGAGCCAACGAAGCCGGAACAACAACGCGCTCTCGGTCGTCCTCGGCGAGGAGAGAACCGGCGGCTCCGGGTGGTTCGTTCTAGTTATTAATGACATACAAAGGAAAGTCCTCGTACGATGCTGTGTCGTCAAACATGCGACGTTCGGACGTTCACTCGCCGATTGGATTCAGCGACGACATGATTAATATATATATATATATATATTTATATTCTTTGTTTTAAACGAGAACATACGGTGGCTCGGCCCCGGCTTGTGTCCGTGTAGTCCTAATTCGACGTAACGTACGCGAAGATCCTGCCCAATCCCCACCACACCGCGGTCCAGGACCGGTGTCGCGGCAGAAAGTGCCTCGTCTGACGAAAAAAAAACGATTTCCGTCCGCGGGAACGCGCGCCGCAGCCTGTTGAAGCGGCGTCTCTTCCGGCTCGTGTCCGCCGCAAAATGACTGGGTTAAATTCATGTGGGTTATATTTTAAAGATCATAGCCCACCCAGTCGCTTCTACTGCATTATTTTACCTGCTCTGTGCGCTAGAAAGTATAACCAATGCTGCCCTCTTTACCTGTTGAAATACATTTCAAGGGCCAATACGACCCCGTCAAATGCATTTGCAACTTGCCAAAAAAGTGAATGCAGCTCCAACCTCGCGAATGAGAGGTTGTTACTCCCTCAAAATGACTTGGGCTCATTCATGAGGGTTATATTTCAAAGGTTATGGCTCACCCAGTCCCCCTTTTTCACCAGTTGACATATCTTTAAAGGGACAATACAACCCATAAAGGCAGTTTCGCACTTGCCAAAAAGTGATTGCATCTCCAGCCTTGTGACTGAAAAGTCATTTATGCCACAAGGTAGATGCCGAAATCACTTTTCTGGCGAATGGAAAACTGCCTTCTATGGGCTGCATTGGCCCTTTAAAAGGTATTTCAACAGGTAAACTTGACAGCATTGGTTATATTTTCTAGGGCACATAGCGGGTAAAATAATGCAGTAGAAACGACTGGGTGGGCAATGATCTTTGAAAGGTTGTTTCTGCCTCAAAATGACTCGGTTTATTTCATGTGGGTTATAGTTTAAAGATCATTGCCCACCCAGTCATTTCTACTGCATTATTTTACCTGCTATGTGCCCTCGAAAATATAACCAATCTACCCTGTGACTGAAAGGTTGTTTCTGCCTCAAAATGACTCGGTTTAATTCATGTGGGTTATATTTTAGTCACAGGGTAGATGCTAAAACCACTTTTTGGCAAGCGGAAAAACTGCCTTCTATGGGCTGCATTGGCCCTTTAAAGGTATTTCAACAGGTAAAGAGGACAGCGTTGGTTATATTTTCTAGGGCACAGAGCGGGTAAAATAATGCCGTAGAAACGACTGGGTGGGCTATGATCTTTAAAATATAACCCACATGAATTAAACCCAGTCATTTTGAGGCAGAAACAACCTTTCAGTCACAGGGTAGATGCTAAAACCACTTTTTGGCAAGCGGAAAAACTGCCTTCTATGGGCTGCATTCGGCCCTTTAAAGGTATTTCAACAGGTAAAGAGGACAGCGTTGGTTATATTTTCTAGGGCACAGAGCGGGTAAAATAATGCAGAGTCATGAGGATATTTGCAAAATAAACAATTTCTTTATTTTATATATACCCCATCCGTCAATCATGTTAATTATAGTCGAGTTTCCAAATCTGGGCATAAACAAGGATACTTGACACACCGAACACATACAAACATCGGAAACAATCCTACAGTATTGCCTATGATCGCGTAAATGTCACGTTACGCTGTAAAGTGCAAGCACTTCTTCGGCCACCATTGTGATCTGTTGGGTGACAGGGGACGCGAAAGTTCCAGAGACGACGCACCTCCGCTCTGGGCACGGACGTCGAGTGGCGCGTGTCCGCACGGCGCGACTGTTCGGTTGCGGCGGACACGCGCCTGAAGAGACGCCGCTTTAACAGGCTGCGGCGCGCGTTCCCGCGGACGGAAGTGGGTTTTTTTTTTTGCCCGACGATGACTTTCTGGCGCGACACCGGTCCTGTGTGCGAGCGCACTGTGCGGAATCAACGCCACGTCTCAAGATCCCGATTTGGGGGGGGGGGGTACTGAATCCATTTCGACAAATTCTATGGAAGGATGGTTACTAACAATGTATTCATTTTCCTAAGAGTTTTGAAGTTCCTCATATTTTATGTTGAAATGTGGCGCCGCTGTGCGCGACGTGAATGGAAGCGAAACAGTGCGGACGATACTCGATATTTAAATGACACAAAAACATTTTTCAGCTTGTACTTTACATTTTGTACGGCAAAATGAAAATGGTGGCAACATATAATAAAATATTATATTATATTCATGTAATAACCGATATTTGAAAGATAAGGTTATGTGCATATGCATTCATTTTGTGAATGTAGATCGTTTTTTAAGCCAGTTAATATTAGTGATGAATGATGGTTATGGTTTCCATTATTCTGGGAAGCAATAGTCTTACTGAAATAACCCTTACTATAACTCAAGAACCTGCACTTCATTACTCATGAATGTCAGGTTCGTTGAATATATCAACAAAAGTTATTTGTTGCACTTTTGACACCTGAAATGTGTGGCGTTTGTTTAATCGCCATCTGAGAGGCAGCTTCAGTGTCTGCACTGATTCAAATATGCTAAAAATGGATATTGCAGATGGATAAAAGCATAATGTGCAGTAATTAGTGTGTGTGCGAGAGAGAAAGAGAATTTTTTTTCCATGTATATTTGTCTGTGCCTACATAATATGATACTATACATACACTTTAGAGAACAACCCAGAACCGACCCTCTCATCACCTGGGCCAATCACCCTCTTTTCTGGACACCTAGCCCCAATAAGATGAACTGATGCAAATAACACAACACAACCCACCAACAACTGGACCCCCCCACACACACACACACACACAGTCTCAGACACACACACACACACACACAAACAATCACCTTTTTATATTTTATAAGACCATATCTGTACTTGTATCTCCACTTATCTGCATCAATATTTTTAAGATTTGTTACATGTTTTATTTATTTGACTATCCTCACTGATCTGTGTGTGTCTCTCTCTCTGTCTCTCTCTCTGTCTCTCTCTCTGTCTCTCTCGCTCTATATATATATATATATATATATATATATATATATATATATATATACACACACACACACACACACACACATACACACAGATCAGTATATATATATTAGGCAGCGAGTCAGCAGTCAGTTCTTGAAGTTGACGTGTTGGAAGCAGGAAAAATGGAAAAGGAAAAAAGTGTAAGGATCCGAGCGACTTTGACAAGGACCAAATTGTGATGGCTGGACGATTGGGTCAGAGCATCTCCAAAACAACAGGTCTTGTGGGGTGTTCCAGTGGTTAATACCTACCAAAAGTCTTCCAAGGAAGGACAACAGGTGAACTGGTGACAGGGTCATGGGCGCCCATGGGCTCATTGATGCGTGTGGGGAGTGAAGTTCAGCCCATCTAGTCAGATCCCACAGAAGAGCTACTGCAGCACAAATTGCTGAAAAAGTGCATCACAGCTTGCTGCGTATGGGGCTTCATAGCCGCAGACCGGTCAGAGTTCACATGCTGATCTCTGTCCACCACCGAAAGCACCTACATTGGGCATGTGAGTGTCAGAAATGGACCATGATGCAATGGAAGAAGGTGGCCTGGTCTGAGGAATCACGTTTTCTTTTACATCATGTGGATGGCAGAGGTCAGGGTCCGGTCCGATCTGATCGAGCAGCTGTGGGATGTGCTGGAACTTCCAGGACTTAAAGGATCTGCTGCTAACGCCTTGGTGCCACATACCACAGCACACCTCCATAGGTCTTGTGGAGTCCATGCCCCGACGGTCAGAGCTGTTTTGGCGGCACGAGGGAGAGCTACACAATATTATTACAACATCACTGCCTGGTTTGGGAGCTGTACTGCTCAGGACAGGCGGGCCCTGCAGAGGGTGGTGCGTTCAGCTGAACGTACCACTGGAACTATACTCCCCCCCCTTGCAGGAGTTATACACCAGGAGGTGTAGTAGCAGAGCCCGCAGGATCATGAAGGATCCTCATCACCCCAACAACGGACTGTTCCAACTGCTGCGGTCAGGCAAGCGCCTCCGCAGTCACACAGCGAGAACATAGAGACTGAGACAGAGTTTTTTCCCGCAAGCCATTAGAACTGTCAATGCTGACCTCACCAGGGGTCCTAACTGAGCCACACACATAGGCTCCACTACCTACTGTACTATATGTAGCATACTGTACCGCATACTGTATCACTGTTCAGGGTTGTTCGTGATGCCGTATTGCTGCGCCGTACTGTTGTATACTGTGCTGTATTATCCCAAACACTACCTCACTTTATTCACATTCACATGCCACTTTAATGCACATATCTGTATATACATAAGCATATTCCCTCTATCTATTCCATTTTATTTCATTTTATTTTTATTGTATTTTATTTTATTCTATATATTTTTATTTTATTCTATAAGTATTCAACTTACTGTATTACGTTTAAGGAGTCAGTAAGTCGGTCTATTAGAAAGATTTTTTTTTTTCCTAGGACATATTGTGTGTTATCACCGGGTGCGTTGCATTACATTTCACTGCATATATGTATGAAAGTATGTATATGTATGTGACAAATAAAAATCTTGAATCTTGAATCTCTTATTATATATTAGTGGTTTTAAGTGGTGGATTTAATTTTGCAAAGGAGTATGTGTATGTATACATATACATAAATGTAACAGCGTTGTATTTGTTTTAACTTTAGGTTAGTGATACTTTATATATATATATATCTTTATTTTTAATTAAGAAAAATTTACATCAACGCCTAAAAAAAAAAATCTATTTTTTTAGGTAACCATCCATTTGTATGTACTTTTGACTGCAACATTTGTAATGTTGTTTTAATTTTAGGTTTTATTTTATTCTTTGTTTGTTTACCATTTGCTTTGCATTCTTGAACATTTTGCCCAAGCCACAGAAGATGCCAACATTGTTTTTGTTACGTCATGCGCCGCTGTATGGCAGCCCACTGCCCCTAGATACGTCAGGTACTAGGATGGTAAAATGCAGAGAAATGCATTTCGCTGCCTCAGTACGTGTACTCTGTGCAATGACAATGCGTTGAATCCAATCTAATCTAATCTAATTCATCACAGTAGAATTACTATTACATTTTATTTATTTTTGTTGCAGCAATTAAGCTCTTAAGACATTAGACCAAAACGGCACAGGATAGTGTCTTGCCTCCAATATCGGTGTCTTGTTGATTAAAAATAAAAATGTTTCCGTTTATTTCATTGCATACACCCTCAAGAGCAATTTAAATTAAATGAAATGAAATTCAAAAGGCTTTATTGGCACGGGGAGACTTTTTTTTTTTTTTGATGTGTGTAAGCAGATAACAGATATCCGAGGAAATCGATCATTTTTGACACGCGCCACACCCACTGAGGGGCGGCGTGGCGTCGACGTCACGGGAGATCGCTTAAATATGCGTTTTCCCCGTGAGAATTTGTGCGAAGCCAACCCCGCTTCGAGTTCTTCCTCTAACCTACGAGTTTTCCGTTTGTGATACACCCATTGTACAGGTTCCGAGCAACCGTCGGTCTATGCAGCGAGCTCCGGTGGCCCAGTTGCAGAGGAAAACAAAAGTTTTTGGACGACTGAGACGCCAACCGACCAGTGTTTACAGGTAACGCAGCGCAGCGTATCAACGCCTCGCATCCATTACTTCGAGTGAGTAAACAACTTTCCGGAAGTGGACGGATAAGAGCAAGAGCGGAACATCTGGACGGATCCGCGATACAGCGTCACACCACGTTTTCCAACGTCAGCGTTGAACTTTGGGTGAGTCGAACTCCCTGGACTGGTACGTCTCGACGACTTCGTGGAAGTCGGGAGCGACGTTTCCCCGTGTTCACAAACAGAATGAAGTATTCACGCATCTGAAACGTGTGACAAATTGAAATTGCTGCCGATGCTTCTTGCTCCGTTCGAGCGCAGGCTTGATATCGACAAGCGCAGCGGTGTATGAGCTCGACCTGGTCTTAACGGCCCGTGTGTCGGGGGGGGGGGGGGTGAGAAAAAAAGAAAATCCTCTTCCCTGTTTTCGCCAATGAAATACATTTTTCACGAATCCCAAAAGGGGGTTTTAAATGCTGTTTAATATCGATAAAATAATACGAACCATTTAAGGTGCGGGTTTTTTTGTTTTTTTTTGAAGTTCAGCCATGATGCCATGCACTCACCAGTTATGTTCGTCACAGTCACGTTGCAGAAAAATCCGAGGTTTTTTGAACGCACTATGAAGTCAGACGCCGTAACGGGCTGCTAACTTCAGCGTCGTCTCGCGCGTATTCTATCGTATCAGTAAAGATAATGTTTCCAAGAAACAGATATTACCAATCCGATTTATATATATATATTTTTTTACTCTATGACACGTCCACTCTTCAAAAAGTGGTCTTGTGGTTGTCTGTTTTTCTTAAATCTAATATGTTTTGAATAAAAGAGTTAAGTTACACGTACCACAGTAAAGTTTGTTTCGTATTGGAGGTTCGGCGTGACGCCCTTCGCGCAAAAAACACAATATTTCAGTCACAAAATGAACTCTGCTTTACTTCCATCAACAGTGTTCATTTTTGAAGTGTGTGTGTGTGTGTGTGTGTGTGTGTGTGTGTGTGTGTGTGTGTGTGCGTGTGCGTGTGTGTGCGTGTGCGTGTGCGTGCGTGTTGGGGGTCCGTCTCAACTCTTGACTGGTATTCTCCCAATAGCTTTTTCCAACGGTCAATTAATCAGCTCAAAACATATTTGAAAGGTTGTTGCGCAACAAATGAAAACCTGTGAATACGCCTCAATC
>NC_137204.1:12926816-12931816 GCF_960531495.2 Zeus faber
GAAGACAATTAAAAAAGCAGTCTGAAAAATATATTTTTTTATAATAACGTAAAATAAAAGTAGCCAAATATACACAAACAGCCAAAAAAAACAAAACAGAAGTAGCCAAATCCATAAAAATATATATTATATATATATATACTGTATTTTAAAGTACATTTATTCATAACTTATGAAGGATTTCCAATGACAACCCTGCTGAATTATGTATGTATGTTTGAATGCAAATCTTCAACTCTCAATTTTCATCTTTGGACAAGGATGCATTCAGAAATGAAATGAATCATTCATTTTTCGGTATTTGATTCCGAAAGAGCCGTTCGTTCGTGAGAACAGTGTGCTCTCAGATGGTGTTCCTGCACGTAATTGGAGCCAGGTGTCCGCTATAGAGGACAAGGGGGAGTACGAGAAGCACGCTTAACTGCTTTGCTCAAATAATCTCATGGAAAGCCGACGCAAAGCCATACACAGCCCCGTTGAAATGAGGCGCTCTGGAGCACAAATTTATGGAGCTGTTGCCCATTTGGAAAATGAAATCCGTCCCTGCAATCCCGTAGTGTTGTCGTTGGCCCCGACTCCAAACCGGGGACCGGGTGAAAAGCACCAGTGTCGACTCTCTTTGCCTAGCTGCCACAGGTTTTTGCTTCAACAGCAGTTATTATTTCCAGTTGTGCGTGAAAACCAGTTTCTGTCATGGAAATGGAGGGACTTCGTTTAGATATTTAGTGGATTTCGACTGATGATGGCACATTTCTAATGATATTTTCAGAAAGGATTACCACGAATCCACCATTAAGGTGGGTATGGAATCATGTTGTTTGCATAGTACTAAACAAAATACAAGAGGTTCAACGAGAAATTAGCAAGTACTTAAAGTTACACATTTAAAGTTAGTGTATCCCGTTATAGAGGAGTGCCAACATATTATGATATTATGATTATTATTGTGATATTATAGTATTGTTAGGGTTTTCCAATTCACATTCACCATCCAAGTAATTACCCTGTCGCATTTGCTATCGGATGCCTTTTACCATACTTTTTAATGTATTTTTTTGAAATGCTCTGTGATCAAGGAAATGCATTATACTTCTCGTACCCTAACAGAATGTCATTAAACAAATATGTAGCAGATGAGGGGGTGTGGTTAAGCCTGGGTCTGCAGGCTACAGCACGGGCTTCGTTCCTGCACCGGGGCAACTGTTCTGACTCGACCGATCAGCCCGTAGCTGCTGATTGTTGGGAGTCGGCTGGGAGAGTTTTCTTCTGTGCTGTTTGTCTTGCAGTGAGGGGGCGCGTGGTGCAGGATCCTAGAGCCTGCACAAAGATCTCCGATTAATAATTTATGTTCCCCTTTGGCCAGTGACACTTTTTCGGCACCTCACTGCCACTAAGTCTCCGTCTCCCTCCCTGACCCTGTGTCCATGGACAGAGCTGTCCACAACATTGAAATACTATTATTATACTACTAGTATGAGAGTTTCTATGGCAAGTGAGAAGGATCATATGGATAGATGATCTTGGCTTAGTTTAGTTTAGCTGTCCAATGGAAAGATGGCTATTTCTGCATTTCTATCACCTGGTAAATCATGGCCAGTCCATAGTCAAATCCAGATTCCTTTTTGATAAATTCACCTTTTAACTTAACTTTTTGTTGAAAACTCTGATTACTCCAATGAATAGCGAGTAGATGGAATTAAGTCAAATAATTTTTTAACATTTAATACAGTGTTTTTCACCCACTAGTGTGCCATGAGAGCTCACCAGGTATTCTGTGCACATTTCAAATTCTACGCAAAGATGAATTAATAATGGAAATTAGCTTTTGTGTTGCAAGATCAAAATTGCTAGGCTGCACTAATTCATCAGTTCAAGCCAGAATACCAGCTCTGTGTTCATCAGAACAAGTTTCACCTTGAAAGTGAGGATTATTGCTGGTGATGAAAGGTTCGACTCTTTTTTTTTTTTTTAAGAAGAGTGTGCGTGTGCGTGCGTGCGTGCGTGTGTTTATATTCACATTACTTATCTCATTCCAATGGCACCTGTCATGGGGTAGAATATATTAGGCAATAATTGAACAGTCAGTTCTTGAAGTTGATGTGTTGGAAGCAGGGAAAATGGGCAAGCGTAAGGATCTGAGCGACTTTGACAAGGGCCAAATTGTGATCGCTAGATGACTGGGTCAGAGCATCTCCAAAACGGCAGGTCTTGTGGGGTCTTCCCGGAATGCAGTGGTGACAGGGTCATGGGCTCATTGATTTGCTTGGGGACCGAAGGCTAGCCTGTCTGGTCCAGTCCCAGGGAATAGCTGCTGTTGCACTAATTGCTGAAGAAGTTTATGCTGGCTATGATTTAAAAAAAGGTGTCAGAACTCCACAGTGCATTCGCATCGTGCTGCGTATGGGGCCGCCTAGTGGCAGACCAGTCAGAGTGTTAGGCTGATCTGTGGTGCTGACCCATGTCCACCGCAGACAGTGCCTATACCTCCTAAATCTTGAATAGTGTGTGAGCACCAGAACTGGACCATGGAGCACATAGAAGAAGGTGGCCTGGTCTGATGAATCACACTTTCTTCTACATCGTGTGGATGGCTGGGGTTAGGGACCGATCCGATTGAGCATCTGTGCGATGTGCTGCAACAACAAGTCCGATCCATGAGTGCCCCACCTCTCAACTTACAGGACTTAAAGGATCTGTTGCTAACGTCTTGGTGCCAGATACCACAGAACACCTTCAGGGGTCTTGTAGAATCCATGCCTCGACAGAGGCAGAGCTGTTTTGGTGGCACAAGGGGGACCTACACAATATTAGTCGTTATTAGTGGTGGTATTAATGTTTTGGCTGATCGGTGCATGTCTCACGTCCGCCTGAATGGCCTGAATGTAAGGAGAAATTGCTCCATCTAAACTTACATAATGTTCCCCGTGTCCCTCAGCAATTTGGCCAGGAATCAAAAGAGGCAAGCTTTCACAATAACAACCGGATGGTGCGATAACAGAGGTTGCATCAAAACCAAGAGTTGACACAACAAAAAACTTAACATTGAATATCTGGGAGACTCTGGTTACCATATGTGTCATTATGTGGTCACCATATGTTTCATGTCACCATATGTGTCATGTTGTGCCATCCTCTGTAAATAATAATAATCCCCATGTCCCCTCCGCATACTCAGAAAGTGGCGTCCCATCCAGTCCATGCGGATTAAATGTTAGATCAGCCACAATTTCTTCTTGCAATGTTGATATAGAACGCAATATTCCATGGGTGGCCAATTGGTCAGCAATAGCAGCAAATTGTCAACTGCCATCTGGAATCAAGTCTAAACAAATGTTCAGGTTCGATGATTCAAAAGACTCCAGTCTCTCCTCATGTGTGTAAGGAATTAGCTGGTGGGTTTGCTGAACTGTTTTAGGCTGAGTCTTTGGGTGTTGCTTTTCCTCCAGTCTTGTCATGCTGGTCACATCAGACACTGAAAACCACTTTTGTGTTGGAGTGGGGCTATGGGGCATACAGAACTGAACCTTATATTTGTACAACTTTCGGTTTCTTTTTACAACTAAACCTGGTAATACAAAGTGCCTTTCTGAAACTCTACGATTACCCCTCTTCACCCTGACCAACAAATTGTAATTTAGCCTATATTCAGAGGGTGGGTGACTTTCAGACACAGTCATTCGTCTTGCGCAGAACTAGCTATGCCTCATAATGAAGGAGTAGAAGATTCGTCACACTCTCCAATCGCTCTTGTTGCGAGAATACAGGGAACTAGGAACAGGAACCATAGCCACAGCATTGTGTTGCCTGTCTTTATCTCCTCTTAATCTTTGATTATCCTCAAACAAAAGCCTACGCTTTTGGGTGAGGAGTGTTTTGTGGGTCGGTTAGTGTTCTTCATGAACTTGAGCTGATTAACAGGTTAACAGTCTGTGACTTTTTCTTCCATAGTACGCCTGAAAAGGAGCCATCTAACTCTAAACCTCCTTTGGGTCTTCATTCATTATCCTGGCATAAATTGGCAAATGCTCGACCCAGTTGACTCCTCCTTGTGATAGTTAACTAGGTCATACATAATGTTTTTCCTCAGTACACGGTGACTCCTCTTCATTTTATCTTGGCTCTGGGGATGATATGGCGGGCTCTGAATTATTTTCACCTGAAGTGATTCCATGACTTTTCGTATTGCACCTTTGAATTCCTTTCCTTCATCATGCTGTAAAACCTTCTGTGGACCACACAGAGTAAATGTCCTCAAGATGTTGAGGCAATCTTGTTGCTGTGTTTACTCTTTAATGGTCTTAGCCATATGTATCTGCTAAATACTACATCTGTTATGGTCAGGATGTACCTATATGTGGCTTGGCCATGCTCAACTCTCCATTTCCCCATGTCAAGAAGGTTAATCTGGTGGCGATTGTGTCTTGCACACTAGCTCGACCGATGCCAGAGTATTCTTCTCAACGGTGTATTTCTTGCACCAGAGCCTGTTGTTTCATCAAGAACCCTGTTCCCAAGTGCAGTTGACTTGTTGGCTACCAATTTTCCAGAAAATGTAATTGCCTGACCATCCCCACTGAGGTCCTACAGTTGCCTATGCCCACAGTCGAACAAGAGCAGAATGCTGGGTCCTTGATCTCTGTGGCCCACCTTGCAGTCCGGAAGAAGATGGAGGCGGTGCCATGAGAGAAGGCAAAAGCGTCAACGGCGATTTGCGATCTGTGTTCCATAAATTCCATCAGCACGTGCAGTGCCAGGAGCTCAAACACTCTGGACCAAGTGTACACAAATGTCAAAGACTCATACACAGCTTTCCAAAGCCCACCCCTGGAACAATCTGATCACCTTTCACTCTTTCTGACACCAGCCTACAGACCTCTCATCCACAAGACCAAACCTGCAATAAATACAGTCAAAATTTGGCCTGAAGAAGCTACCTTACAACTCGAGTACTTCTGGGGTCATACCCACTGGAACCTGTTTGCACAATAGGCTACTCACGA